>NW_008606815.1:0-8800 GCF_000691845.1 Merops nubicus
TCCTTTTCCTTTTCCTTTTTCTTTCTTCCTTTTTTTCCTGTTCCTTTTTTCTTTTTCCTTTTTTTTTTTTTTTTACTGAATATTTATTTGCTGCAAATTCTTGCAAAACTCTTGGGGCAGTTGTCACAGCTTTGACAAAGCTTTCTCAGCTAATGCTTTTCACATGGCAGTATTTAGGTAGATCAGTAGTCAAAAAAAAATGGGTAAATGAATGAGTTTGATATTTCTCTTTTTTTTTTTTCCACACTGTTTAACTGACCACACTTTCAATGCTCTGGCTGCACAACTTTTAACTTCATATCCTACTTCTGTTTTGCGCAGCCCAAATCTCTCTCAACAAATCTACTGGTGGAAGAACAAGCTCAAAGCATTTTTCCCTTTGGCTAAATGCCCATTTGTTGACATCTGTCCTTTCAGCATGAGATTGATCATTGATATATTTTTATTTAACATTTTAGACATAGCTTTTGAGCCCATGTCTCTGGAATAGGATCTGCAGCCTATTAAGTCTCAGATTTTTCTTTATCTGAATATGTTGCATTAATCACAGAAAAGCCATAATCTATCTGTCCCTTAATCCATTCTTTCATTAATGTGAGACTTATCAGGTTCCCACATTTTCAGTGCTATGGACACACAAGTTTTCAGTTCATTCATGTAAAATGTACATTTAGCTTTGTACAACAGAGAAAATGGTTTGTTCCTTCTTTAGCAAAAGATGGTCATCCAGAGAAAACAATAAAACCATCTGTATATATCTGTATTTTTCTCACATTTTCTTCTTACAGTCTTGGGAATTTGGGATGCCATAGGTCAGACCATTTCTTGCAGTTTCAGGGTATTCTGTTGCACATGCCTTTTCTTTCAAATCCAGGTATAATTATCTCACTCCTGCAATGAAGTTTGTTCTTTTCTTAAATGGCACTTCTGTTAAAATGAATCTCTCTTCAACAAACAGAACCATTGCATTGTTTTTCTTTGATTTTTTTTTCCACATCAGTGAATGCTGGTGTAATTACATATGGGTGGATATAACTGAGAACTAGCAACTTGAAAACCATGCTTTTTCTGAAGGAGTTTTCCAACCCCAACCTCTTTCTGGTTTCACCCAGAAAGTTTTTCCCAGTTCATGTTGTCTTTTTTGCTTAACTGTTGTTTGGCCACAGTCCAGTCCATCAGGTTAGTGGCTGATAGTGTTTGTTCTGGAGCTCCATCTAGACATGCAGATTGATTTCTGTTAGAGAATTTGTCAGTCTGTGATGGACTTAATACTCCTTGAAGCATGCAGTAATATAGTGATTTTAGGAGTTAAGTATCATTTTTCAGTGATAAATGCCCCAAACTTTTCCAGCATCTATATTAAGATATAAATTTCCTTGACTGTAGCAGTGGGATGTGAAGCATTTACTACAGTATCATACATGCCTGTTACTCAAAAGAACCTGTTTTATAATAGAATGCACTTTAAGTTCACAAATTCCCCTCTACAGTCTTCATTTATTTCCTCCTTGCAGTTATTAAGCTACACATTCCCTCACAACACTACAAATACATACTGAACAAATATTTAAAGAATTTCAAACTTATTCTAACTGCCTTACAAAAGGCTAACTTATTATGCCTAATACGAAGAAAGTTACTATTTCCATCTTCATATACAAAGCAGAGCAAAAAAGGAGGATGAAAACTACAGCAAGAAACTGCTCGATGACATTTGAATGGATACAGGCCTGCAGTGATCTGAACTGCAGCAAAAAAAACATTGTTTGCTGGCCACTCCTATGCTGTTGGCCTTTAGGAAAGAAGGATGTCTTTTGATCTCTTTCTAGTTCTGTCTCTGACTTTGTATGACCTTTGGCAAGTCACTTTTGTTGGATGCACAGCATCCATAAAAATTAGTAAACTCTTGCTTTACTTGTTCTCTTGAGGTTTGTGAGGCTTAATTAGTGAATTTTATAAATCTTTTCTAGACTCACAAATGCAATGTGCTATAAGGACAAAGTTTTATTGTCACTGTTCCTTTGGGAAATGAGCTTCTTAGAGCTGTGGGGGATAATTAGTTACATTTTGCAGGCTGTGCTGCAGCTAAAACCACCATTAAAGTAATCTCTTATATAATATGAACAGTACTTGTTCTCACAAGATTGCCAAAATCAGATGTAGGTTGTGGGTTTTTTACTTGGCCTTTTCCTGCCCCTTCACAATTTGAAAACTGCTAGCATGTTTGTTGGGGGGTTTTGTTTGTTAGTTTTGTTTTGTTTTTCCATTTACTTTAGTTTTTAAGTGATGATAGATTTTCACCTCATTTCTAGGAAATTGCTCATATTGAAAGTTTAGGAAATATACTTTCTCCAGTTCCTTGCAATTGTTTACAATTGTAGATGTAGAAATTATAATCATTCTTCTCAAAATATTTGGAATTGTCACAAACTATTTTTGCTAAGAAATTTTGTAATTTAAGTAAAATAATTGTCTGTGAGTATTCCTGTACAGGCCATGACTGATGGTACAGACCCTATCTCAAGTGGCTCTGAGCTTGCCATTTGCAAATGGATTGATTGGTTTTTTTGAGCAGCCAATGTAACCTTTCTTCATTACTTGGTGGAAAAGCAGATCAACCATCTGTCAGCCTTGTTTAGTGGAATTACAGTAGCTTTACTCCCTTTGTGGCATTAGTAAATGTATTAAGGGACTTTCATGTTTTTATTCTTCTGATGTCTCTATCTCCTTTATTAAACTTTGTGAATTTTCTTTTATAACATTTATCTCAGGTGCATGACAATTTCATTTGTTTAGATAGATCCAGTTAGAGAAAACCATGAGGTTATCAACACTTATTTTGTCCTTTAACCATTTTTTAAAAAAAATTACCAACATTTTCCAAAACCTGACTGTCAATCTGTATTCTACTGTCTTTCTATCTGATGATTGGTCAAGTAGTTTAAATCTTTCACTGAATCTAAGATTTGTGCTTTGGGGTACTCCATTAATTGCTCATAAAAAAATCCTTATCCACGGGAGCATTCTCATTTAGCAGCAACCTCAGGCACGGTACCCATGTTTTCCTCCCATTTTGTTATCACACAGAGACTTTCATCAGGTACAATTTCTCAGGTAACTCAAAGAAGGTGCTTACATTGCTCACGAACTGTGCCATGCCTCCTTTTTTCAGTCCTTCCTAGGCAAGGAGTACTATTTATGTTGCTGTTCCAGTCACATAACTTCACAAACTTCTAGTATGCCAACTAAGTCATACATATGGTCATAATCAGAAGATGATGCGATTCCCATTTCTTGCATTAATAAATATTCATATAAGATGTTAATCAATCAATTTAATTTACTACTGACCTTCTTCTCTCTCCTTTCATTATGAGTAATCCTCTCACCTTTGGTTCACAGACCTTCTGCCATGTTGATTAAAAAGGCAATAATGATGCTATGACCTAATTTAAAGTTCTCAGTTAGCAAGTTAGTGTGGAAAGGCTGTCTCGTTTTATTCTTCTTCATGAAGCAGCTATCACTTAGCAAGCTTGTGGAACTTCATACTGTGTGGTGTAGGAAGCCACTATCTGGAAATATGACCAAGCCAGCTAAGCCTTAACCTGCAGGATATCCTTATCCCTTCTGGATCCTTGACCTTCAGCTAGGAAAACTGACAACAAAGCTATCTATGCCTTGAGGATCCAACTCTAGCAGTATCTATAGTACCTCTGTAAAAAAGGGTCATAGAATAGCAGCCAGTGAGAATGGGAGGCTGCAGCATACTTCCAGTAAACTTGTTCCCCCTATGCCTGGTGTGCTTTACACAGTAGCAACCAGAGCAACCTGGCATTTCTGGAGTTCACTACTATTGTTTGTCAAAAGATCTGAACTCTTCATCCTGAAGAGTCTAACCATGAGATAAAGAGACTATACCTAGGGCCTTACCGATTTGGGAAAGCATGCCATGGACTTACAAAAGTGTGTCCTGACAGAAGAAACCATGGCAGCAGGAAAACCCTCTCACCTTTTGGTAGTCCAAAACGCAATCAAGAGAGATATTTTGACATTTTTATTAAATCTTTAAAACTCTTAAGAAAGTTAATAAAAACAAGGGTGAGTGCAAGATCATCTAAATGATGCTAATACTGTAGAACCCCAAAGAAGCCAAATTTATATTGTTAGCATGAAGCATTTCAGCAGTTGTGATGTATTGAAAAGAGTTTGTTTTCCTCCTGACATTTATAGACCATTACACACGAAACCTCCAGATCCTGCATAGGGCCAGCAGGTCTCAGTCCTCTTTACAGCCCATTCAACATTTACTTGCAGTCACATACTGAACGTTCAGGAAATGTCCTCTCAAGTGAAGCAACATATAATAGGCAACATTTATACTCATTACATGTAATTACAATACCACTACCACGACAGGTAGGATGCGGAAATTAATTTTGACTTGTAGAGAACATCCATTAGAGAAATTCATATATTACAACATGTTCTCCCTCAAAAATAAATATGCTTCATATTTTAATAATAACAATAAATGGCCATTTGTGCAGTGGGTGAAAAGAGTATTCTAATCAGCTAGTAGAAACCAAAGTATGACATACATTTCCCTTCATTCCTGCCGTCTGACTAATTTCCAGCAAGAAATCCTACAAACAGTTATAAGTATAGATTATATAAAATCTTTTTTTTTTCAGTAACATTGTTCTTTGACTATTCAAGGTCTAAAAAGCTTTCACCTGATGCTAACAAAAAGCTTGCCAAACATTAACATCAAAAATAATTTTGAAGATAGAACAAAAATAATGAACTATGTGATATGATTTCTATAAAGAGTTTATACTTCTGAGTAGCATACTGCTTGTTGAATAGTGCTGATTTACTTATGTAATCACAAGAATTGTCTCAACCCACTGCTCAGAACAAAGAGACTATTACAGAGAGAAATACTGTGAACCTATGTGAACAAGTGTGTTCTTATCATTTTGCTTCCGTCTTCTGCTAAATATTCATTCATGCATCTCATCCTGGTGAGAGAGAACAAGAGGAAAGCAATTTGAAAGACACTCATCCATCTCCTGCACAATATTCTTTTCCTTGTTCTCTGCACACAAACAATGTTAAATTCCAAAGCAACAAGGATCCACAGAGAAGCAACTTAAGATGTAGATATAACATAGTGCTCACCTGTGTTTGGAAATGCCTGTCAAAAAGCAGAAGCATGGGTTTTTTTGTACATTTTGTGCTGATAGATGCTATGTTACCGGCATCCTGAAGAGTGGCATTTTGGTCAGGCTAATCCAGACAGCTCGTTATGTGGATAACCTTCAAAACAGGAAGCAATGTAGTATCTCCTTTCTCTCCCTATTTGCTTTATAATTGTCATCAGCTCCTGACAATTCCAGTTTACCTTTCAGGATTGTAAGACAAAAAATAATTCTAGACTTTTCTAGTTTTGGTTTTGGTTTGTTTGTTTTTTTTTCCACAAAGTTTGATTTTTTTCACCAAAATATTTGTATGAAACAATACTCTAAAGCAATAAGACAGTAAGCCTAGTAAGTCTAAGAAGTGGGCAAATTTTTCTTTCCTTTTTCTTCTTCATGATGATGTTTTTCTTAACTTGATAATGTTAAATGTCAACAGCAGGTGCTGTTTGAATCACTGCTGTACAGTGCAACTAAAGCAACTTGACCTGTGATAGGACAAGGGGTAATGGGTGCAAATTGGAGCATAGGAGGTTCAAGGTGAATATCAGGAAAAATTTTTTTACTGTGAGGGTGCCGGAGCACTGGAACAGGCTGCCCAGAGAGGTTGTGGAGTCTCCTTCACTGGAGACATTCAAAACCCGCCTGGACGCCTTCCTGTGTGATGTACTCTAGGTGACCCTGCTCTGGCAGGGGGGTTGGACTAGATGATCTTTCGAGGTCCCTTCCAACCCCTATGATTCTATGATTCTATGATAAAGCTCTACAATTTAGGCATGGCTTTTGAAAATATTGCTGAATGCTGTTTGCCTGTCTAAATTAATGAATGCTCTGGTTCTTTGCCATTATCATCAATACAGTTAGTGTTAACAATTAATAAAGACAGTTCATGGGTTTCCAATTACTTTTCTTCTGGGGAAAAACTCCAGTCAAAATAGTATGTGCTACACAGAACCTCCTGCAATGTTGCCCTCACTGTTGTAACTGATGAGCAACTTTTATTACCTAAGAATTCTTAACATATTCAAAAGATAGTAGCCATTAGAGACTCTGTGTTGGCTCCATGCACCTGCTACTGGTAGACATTGATAGTCGCCATGACTTTCATTGGTTAGGCTTTCATATAGCAGTTTACAAAAATCATGAGCAAATCAAAACAGAAATGTAGAAATGTTGCACAGGAACTTCAGGGAAGCGTCACAGTTCCTAGACTACAGGATAAATATTTTAGGGTTGATATCCCACAGTTTCGTCTAATGCATGTTTTATATTTTGGCTAAATTTGATTACACTGGGGCATGAGACAGAGATACTCCATAATGAATGCCACTGAGTAGATTACTTCCCAAGTTTTGTGAAACTTGAAATCAATTGTATTAAATTTGTCTCCCGCAGATCATTTCAATGCTCTAACAGTGTTTCACTTACTATTTTGTTATTCTCTGGCTTGTACATTTTACATTTAATTTTCATTCTGATCTATATTTTTCATTGCAAAACCCTGTAATTGTTTATGAACTGAAATTATTGTTTCCTCTATTGATAAATCTGTTTCTCTTTGAAATAAAGAATTCTGTGCTGTCAAGCACAATAGAATAATAAAATGTAGTTGTATTCATTTATTTAGCCTAAATGGCACTGAAGATTTTCAAACAATTTCTGTACAAACTGCAAGGAAACTGGCTTTTAAACTGATGTCTTGAACTTTTTATGAACAAAATGCAGAGATACTGGTCTAAAACAAGTAGTTATAAAAGGCAGCTGACAGAATGCAAAGCCTTCCAGCATAAGAAATAAGAAATTCCAGACAGAGGAATGGGTCCTTATTCTTAGTGTAAAAAGTTCAGCAGTGCATCTGGATATAGGTATCTGACTCAGAATATAGCCATAAACTGTCTCCCACAGAGCAGTGCTGAATCAGCTTTCCCTCATGAAATGAGACAACAAGCAACAAGTAGTTTCCTGTCTTTTATTCATTAGGGAAGATTTGAACTGCTTTTTTTTTTTAAAGGTGCTTCAACTGCCATGGGATATCCCATCATCTCAGGAAGCATAGGGAAATCCTTGCTTAGTCACGAGGCATCACTCTGGGGATGAAGGAGACAGGGAAAAGTTCAGCTCTGTTCTGTGTGAAGTTGTATCAGGGAGATTTTAGACTGGATATTCGGAAAAAACTTCTTCACCAAAAGGGTTGTGAAGCACTGGAACAGGCTGCCCAGGGAAGCAGTTGAGTCCCCATCTCTGGAGATATTTAAAAGACATGTAGATGTGGTTCTGAGGGACAGACATGGTTTAGTGATGACCTGGCAGTGCTGGGTTAGCAGTTGGATTTGATGACCTTGAAGGTCTCTTCCAACCAGAACAATTCTATGATTCTATGCTATAAAAATGTTAATTACTACAGCTTTAATTATCCTCCTTCAGGTCAGGCTGATAGGTCATTGTACCTATCTAAGAGGCAAGGTCTGAACTCCTCCAGCTCAGGCTCCACAGGCAAGGGAATATCTCACTGGGGAGTCTTTATGGGGCTGTGATATGAGCAAGTTATTTCACTGCTCTGTTTCACAAAGTAGATTGTTGAGTGCAGATCTACCAGTACAAATTTAGGTGATAGAAAAACATCTAGAAGAAACTATATGCACCCAGAGTCTAAGTATTCAGAAGTGTAGGCAAAGACTGACCTTGGATCTTGATTTTCATTTTTAATATTGGGTACCCACAAACTATTATTAAATGAATTCTAAAGTATTTCACATTCCTTCCTCTATTTTAAAAACCTGACAAATTATAATTGTATGGAGATATGCACCATCCACACTGGAATAAACAAAACAAAGCAAAGTAACTGCTTTTAGCTGCAAACATTCCAGCTCCTTGCAATGTATTGCCCAGATCAAAAATCAATATTGAGAAATGGACTCAGAGAAAACAAATTAACTGGGCAAGTGACTTGGAGTTGCTCTGCAAACTTTTCTTCTTCTCTTTTTAACCCTTTAGGTTATCAGATGACTGCTACATGAGAGAAGAGGTGTGGTTTTATGATTTGTTTGCTTATGCTGTTTTAGCACAATTTGTTAGCGTGGCTTTCAAGGTGAATCGCAACATAAAGTTTTGCCAATTCCAATTCTAAACATTCCAGTTACTATAATAATAAAACATACTTTCCATTCAAAAATGGATTAAAGAATATATGGTACTTTTAGGACTCGTTTCGAATATTAACAGAACGATAGCACATCTGATCACTGAGGCGTGACCTTATATTCCTTACTGGTATATAATACAAAATTTAAATATTTGGTATAGTTTATCTATTCTTTATTCTGGCATTGTTTTTCAGTGAAGTACTTCAGATGCTTTTGTTCTGCAATTTACTACATTATGGCTGCATTCCAAACAGATTTAGGGAAGTGATTAAACCAATGTATCATAACACAATTTTCTAAGACTGACTAATTCAAATAGGCTGCTGACTAAGACTGGCAGAAAACAATGAATGTTCAAGATCACTCAAAATGTTAATGTGAATTTTGCCTGCTGTCCCCTTAGTGTTAATTAAAATTAGAACAGACTCTTTCGAGGCAATCCCAGGCACCAATACA
>NW_008606816.1:0-202 GCF_000691845.1 Merops nubicus
GAGCATTGGGAATCAGGCAAGAATCCATTTACCTGTCTCGAGCCCTATTCTGGATGAAGTTTCTGGAAAAAAAAAAATAAATACAAACAAATGGTGCATCAGTTAATGTTAATTTTGGAACGGGTCTTGCAGCCAGTGCCCAGTGGGAGCCAGGGTGCCCGGGTGCCACCAGAGAGACCGAGCATCGTCCCGCCGGGCATCG
>NW_008606817.1:0-4298 GCF_000691845.1 Merops nubicus
AGGCGGGTGCTCTGCGAGAAGTGCAAGAACACCCTGAACCCCGAGGACGCCGGCACGGCCAGGCAGAACGCGAAAACCAGGAGGAAGCTGGGCATCCAGGACAAGGAGCAGAAGAAGCACGGCGACTCCGACTACGCGGAGAAGAGGAAAAAGAGGGAGAAGAGAGAGGATGACAAGTTTTCCGGGGAGCTGGTGCATCGGACGCCGGTCATAAAGATATCCTACAGTACTCCCCAGGGGAAGGGCGAAGTCGTGAAAATCCCCTCGCGGGTCCACGGCTCGGTCAAACCGTTCTGTCCGGAGCGAGCGCTGCAGAACGGGGGGGAGGACCAAGAGGAGACCCGGGACTCTGAGCGGTGTCGAGAAACCAAGTGTGTCTTGGACAAGTCGGCAGGCAGCCAGCTCGCTTCCATTCCAAAGCTGAAGCTCACGCGGCCGGTGCATTCCAGCGCGGATGTCCCGCCCCCAAAGATTCGGCTGAAGCCCCACCGCATCAACGATGGGCAGAGCGTCTCCATCTACAAGGCGGAGCTGATCGACGAAATAAGCGTCCTGCAGGGCAGCAGGGAGCCCAACCCTGGCGCCTTCTACAACGACGAGTCGGCAGACAGGAGTCTGGCTGAGGTATCTTCAGGGAGTTCGGGTGAAGATGACGACTTTAAAAGATTTCCCCAAGGTAAAGATGGACACGATAACTTGGCTTTCCTTATGAATTATCGAAAAAGAAAAGCAGATTCTTCTAGTTTATCGGTGTGTAGTAATGACAGTCTAGACGAGTCCAAGTCCTCTAGTTCAGAAGTAACATCACCAGAAATGTGTGACTTTCTGCCTTGTGATGATGCGTCCGTCTCTTCATCTTCAAAAGATGAGCGTAAGATTGTGCCGCCGCTGACGGTCAGGCTGCACACCCAGAGCGTGTCCAGATGCGTCACGGAAGATGGAAGAACTGTGTCAGTGGGGGATATTGTTTGGGGTAAAATTCATGGTTTTCCATGGTGGCCAGCACGTGTTCTTGACATAAACCTTAGCCAGAAGGAAAACGGGGAACCTTCGTGGCGAGAAGCTAAAGTGTCATGGTTTGGTTCTCCAACGACTTCCTTCTTATCCGTTTCAAAACTCTCTCCTTTCTCTGAATTTTTCAAACTGAGATTTAATCGCAAGAAGAAAGGGATGTACCGGAAAGCGATCACAGAAGCTGCCAAGGCAGTAGAGCACCTGACTCCAGAAATAAGAGATCTCTTAACACAGTTTGAGACATAACTTTGCCTCCAGTATCAGGTGAGTGCTTGCTGGACTACTTCTTGCCATGAAAAACCTCCTTGCGTGTTTTAATGTGTTCCACTGTTTGTTGGCATTGTTTTTTCTGTAAAAATTGAGGTTAACAGTTGTTAAATGCCTGGCTGTTAATTGGTGGTGGTCATTTCAGAGGTGATAAGCAGCTTTAGTTCAAGACCTTTGGGGGGACCCTGGGATTTGGAGCCCCTGCTCACAAATGGGGGGTGCACAGCAGCTGTGGTGGTGAGGAGAGGAGCATCGTGGTGAGGAGAGCTGGGGAAATTGTAGCAGCTACTCGTGTCATTTGCAGCTAGGGTGTGGTGAGCAGTGAGGATGCTCCGTTTGTGTCAGAGCTAATCCTGAGTGGCTGGAGGGCTAATAGCTACTAGAGTTTAAGTTTTTCTAAAATACCTTTTAGTTCAAAGAGCTAAAGCTCATCTTGGATTTGTGATTCTATTTACTGTACCTAGGTACTGATGCCCAGCAGTTACCTACGACAGCCATGGGCCCTTGGAGGCCCTTTGCTCCCCTGTGGTTTCTCTGACCCCTCTGGTTGGATTTCTGAGGAAGGAACTTCCTTTATGGCTCTGGAGGATGATCGTTCCAAAAACTGTTCTTAGGGAACAGTGTTGCAGTGTCTCTGACTGCACTGGAAGTTTGGCTTGTGTTGGAAGTGTCAGTGTGTTGCTGGGGCATGTCCTGGGTCATCAGACTGAATTCTTTTGGGCTTCACCTGCAACCTCTTTGTTTTGGGAACAAGAGGTGGGAACATAAAGGTGGGATCTGATTCTTTGTAATACCTTTATGTTTGGCTTTTGCTGGTTGCAAGTGTGTGACTCCCTTTCTCATCAAACAGGCAAAACTTTGCCTGGGCTGAAAATTTGGTACCTAAAAATACAGGCTGTGGTGTGACTGGGAATAGAAATACAACTGTAATTTCGACTGACACTGGCTACTGCACTGCCCTCAGTGAAGTCCATGGGAAAAATCCAGCCACTGGAATAAGAACTAGTGTCACTTCACAGCCTTCCAGCCATTGCTATCTAGACAACACTTCATCCGTAATACCATTAAATAATGAGAGGGATTCACTTTTTGCCTGAAAACTGTAACTAATCCTCAGGTAGAGTCTTCTGGTCAAAGTTCTTGCTTTTATGTGGTGTGGTTCATTATGTTGTCCCCTAAATTCTTCTGCTCTTGTTCATGCTGGAAGGACTGTGTGCACAAGCTGGTACAACTCTGCTGTAGACTGTCTCTGCTCCTCAGTCTGAGCTGTTGCAGCACAGTGGGGCTGTGATGGTCAGTGCTTGTGTCATCCTGGGGGTAGAAATGGACTTTTTTGTACCCTCTGTCATGGGACTTCACCACTTGCCTGAGTGTGATGGAGGACTTGCATTGCTTGAGTTGTTGCTCCATCTCAGCAAGCCTGGCTGGAGTAAATCATCAGGGTGGCATATTCATGCTGGGTGCTCCAGGTGTCTGGACAACTGGACCCTTGAGCAAGTAGAAGTGTACAACTGCAGCAGCATTTAAACATCATCCTTGATCTCACCCCTCCAAATGCTGCTTAACTCTGGCTAAAGACTTAATTATATCCAGAGTGCTTGGATTGGACCCAAGTTCCTATGGGCGAGATCTGGAGTATAAATAAACCTGACGCCCGGAGTCCGGCCTCCTCGTCGGGGGGAGCCCTGGTCCAAACCCACCCCTCCTGCCCTTGCCATGCTCGGCTGGAGGGGCAGCAGCACTGCTCCTGGAGGGTCCTCCCTGCCTCTGCCCTGGCACAGCGGGAGCAGGACGGGGCTCCGGCGTCGCTGTCGGCAGCTCTGCTGTGCCACATCTGGCGGCTGCTGGAAGGAGAAGGGGCAGGGTGAAGGAGTACCTGGTGCCTCAGGTCAGTCAGGTTGGCCCTGCCAGTCAGTCTGCATGGAGGAGGAAAGCCAAGAGGGGCTCAAAGGCCAGGCGTGGGAGTCAGAACGGGAGGACGTGGGAGGACGTTTGCCCGGTCACCTGTTAGCCTAAGGAGGACGCTGCCCATCCTTGCCAGTGGGAGCACTGCAGGTGTGGTGCCAGTGGTGAGGCCTGGCCCCGAGAAGCAGAGTGAAGGGCTGTAGGGCAGGGCCTCGAGAAGGAAAAGGAGCACTTCCCTGGAGAGACTGGCTTATTGCAGACACTCTGGGTATCCAAGCTGGCACGGGCCAGAAGGGGTGGGGCAGTTCTGAATGGTGGGAAAGAAGATCATGTTGAGAATGGTGAGAAGGAAATGATGGGACCGACTGGGTGAGACCAGACCCTTCCTTCCCTCTGTTCTCTTCAGCCAGAGCTCTGCATGTGTAGATGGGTGAATAGATACTCTTAATGCCTATCCCCACTTCAGTGGCCTCCTGCAGCTGCCTTCCCACAGATGATTTTCTGCCTTGCATGTCTCTAAGGTGAGCTGCTGACACGCTGTGCCAGTCTGGAGGTGATGTGAGAGCTGGATAAACTGCATTTGCTCAGGACTAGAAAAGCAGAGCAAAACAACTTCCCATCTTCCACACGTCAGGTTTACTTACATTCCCAATTAGACCAGTGTGTCTAGTGTTTAGTTACATCACTTAATAAGAACTCATTATTTCGGAGGCTGGCCCTGGACCTAACTCTTTCCATTCAGGAGGGTTGAATTTTGTTGCTTTCCTTGAATTTCCCTAGGGTGGAACTCAAAGGAGATTCAGGGGAGACCTTCTCTCGACAGCTCCCTGAGAGGAGGTTGGAGCCAGGTGGGGCTCAGAACAGGGAGGAGTTGCCTGCAGTGTGCTGAGCACGTGCCTTAGCAGAGGCAGTAGGTCCTTGTGCAGGACCTGCTCCAAGAGCTGCACCTATGGGCTTGGGCACTCCGGCCTCGACTGAAAAAGTCGAGGGGTAAGGAAGTCTCTTGTGCTCTTGCATTTCGCTTCCTGCTCACTTCCACAGCGTCGCACTGAAACCCACAGCTGCACAGGCTTCAAAGTCCGTGGCCCAGCCGGGCGCTCTGCAGCCGCCTC
>NW_008606818.1:0-1177 GCF_000691845.1 Merops nubicus
AAAAAATCCACCCCAACCCCCCCTTCGCCGACCTCCCCTCGACGCCCATCTGATGGTAACGCCGGGGGCAGGGGGAGGAGGGAGCACGGGTGGATTTTGGGGGGGTTGGACACGCTCTCTGCGTGTCGGGGCTGGCTGGGAGACGTGTGTGCACGGAGCTGTGCACAGGGAAGGGCTGGATTTGGGGAGGTGGGGGGGGGTCTGCTGGGGTCACACCTGGTCCTTTGCACACACATGTGCACGCAGGCACTGGTGCTGTGTGCACGTGTGTGGGTGCACAGGGGCTGAGAGCTCCGTGTGGCTGTAAGGGGCACACACGTGGCTGGTTGTGCACCTACAACGGGGGGCACACACACTCTCTGGTGGCACTAGGGTGTGTTGCACACGTGCTGGTGTCTTTACACGCGTGTGCTGGCGCCGCAGGGGCCTCTGCTGATGGGGTGTGTGCTTGTGTGTGGCCACGTGTGTGCTGGCAGCGTGTGTGTTCAGGTTGTGTGTGGAGACAGATGTATGAACAGGTGTTCTGTGTGTGGAGCCAGCTGTGTGTTCATGTGTGTACAGGTATTTGTGTGGACTGAGCTGTGTGTCACGCACAGACAGGTATTCTCTGTGCTGGTACTCTGTACACCCACACACCCCTACGTGCTGCCTCTTTAGGGGTGCTGAGGGGGTGTATGTACATGTGTGCTAGCGCTCTGTGTGGCTGTACAGGTTGGTTTGTGTGTATATAGCTGTAGAGGTGTTCTCTGTGCTTGTATGTGTATGATCAGGTGTTTTCTGTGTGTATGCAGCTGTGTATACAGCTATGCCAGCAGTCAGTGTGTCTGTACAGGTACATATGTGTGTATGTAGCTGTATAGGTGTATGTACAGGTGTTCTCTGTGCTTGTATGTGTATGATCAGGTGTTTTCTCTGTATATACAGATGTGCCAGTACTCTGTGTGTACATACAGGTACATAGCTCTGTATGTGCTGTAGAGGTGTATGTAGAGGTGTTCTCTGTGCTCCTGTGCGTGTGATCAGGTGTTCTCTGTGTGTATACAGCTGTCTATACAGATGTGCCAGCGCTGTGTGTACATACAGGTGTTCTCTGCGTGCACACCTACGTGCTGCTGCTCTCTCTGTATCAGCTACTACTTTGGGGTGTCTATACTTTCATGGGGGCACAGCCCCCCCC
>NW_008606819.1:0-246 GCF_000691845.1 Merops nubicus
CTCCTGGGGAAGCTCAGCCGTGCTGGATGCGTCTTGGCTCTCCACAGGAGGTGCTAGGCGAGGACAAGCTCATGGCCATCCTGAAGGAGCGAGAGTTGAAGATCTACTGGGGGACGGCCACCACGGGCAAGCCCCACGTGGCCTATTTTGTGCCCATGTCCAAGATTGCAGACTTCCTGAAGGCAGGGTGTGAGGTACTGGGCCAGGCTGGGAGCTGAGGGGGCTTGGGGCTCCGGCACCACGCTG
>NW_008606819.1:279-959 GCF_000691845.1 Merops nubicus
TGCCAGGTGACCATACTCTTTGCTGACCTCCACGCTTACCTGGACAACATGAAGGCTCCCTGGGAGCTGCTGGAGATGCGCACCCGCTATTACGAGAGCGTGATCAAAGCCATGCTGGAGAGCATTGGGGTGCCCCTGGAGAAGCTGAAGTTTGTCCGAGGCACTGACTACCAGCTCAGCAAGTGAGTCCTGGGGAGGGGAGAGGAGGGGAAGAGAGGGGAGGGGACAGCCCGACCTGGGGCTCTGCTGTCCCTGAGCTCGCCCTGTCCCCACGCCTGCTCCCCGGTGCTGCTGTCAGGGAGCACAGTGAAGGTGCCTCCAGGCTCTGGCTCCTCTCAGGGTGGCCAGACCCTCTGGAGGCTGTCCCCTGGGCCGTGGTGACAGTGCTGTCCCCTGCAGGGAGTACACCCTGGACGTGTACCGCCTCTCCTCCCTGGTGACCCAGCACGATGCCAAGAAGGCAGGAGCAGAGGTGGTGAAGCAGGTGGAGCACCCTTTGCTCAGCGGCCTGCTCTACCCAGGCCTGCAGGTGTGTGCTGGGGCAGGCTGGCTCTGAGGCTCAGTGCCAAGGGAATCACAGACTGGTTTGGGTGGGAAGGGATCTTTCAAGGTCATCTAGTCCAAACCCCCTACACTGAGCAGGGACATCTGCAACTAGAGCAGATTGACCAGAGTGACAT
>NW_008606819.1:1187-5875 GCF_000691845.1 Merops nubicus
CCTCTGGCCCCGCTCCAGCAGCTCCCTGGCTCTGCTGTGCTGAGGACTCCAGAGCTGCCCCAGCACTGCAGGGGGGTCTCCCCAGAGCAGAGCTGTTTATACTTCACCCCCATATTGCAGCTGGCAGCAGCACAGAGCATAACCCAAGCCTAGAGCTGCTTTCACAGCAGCTCCAGCCCACTGCAGGACAGAGGAGTCCAGAGAGCTCCCATCCTTCCCAGGGCTGGAGTTGCCCCAGCAGAGGCTGGGCAGATCCTGGGGGGCAGGTGGGGAGCTCTGAGGGCTGAGCAGAGCTGTGCTGTGGGTGCTTGGGCCCATTCCAAGGGGTGGGTGTCTCTGCAGGCTCTGGATGAGGAGTACCTCAAGGTCGATGCACAGTTTGGAGGAGTCGATCAGAGGAAGATATTCACCTTTGCAGAGAAGGTGAGGTGTGGGCTGTGGAGAAGGTGAGGTTTGGGGGGTGTTGTTGAGTTCCCCGTGGTGCTGGTGCCCAGCTCAGGGCTCCAACAGGCACTGACCCCCTTGGGAGAAGCATGTCTGATTTTGGTTGGCACCACAGGGCTCTCTGCAGCTCCTGCTGCTGCTCTCGTGGTCCCTGGGGCTCTGGTGTCTGATGGCTTCTTGGATCCTGTTATTCTGAGTCCTCAAGTTATCTGGAGCCAGGAGCAAATGGGGATTGTGAGTTCAAGCCAGTGTTCAGAAGCAGATTGTCCATGACTCTCCTCTTTGCTCTTTCCCAGTACCTGCCCTCCCTGGGCTATGCCAAGCGCATCCATCTGATGAACCCCATGGTTCCTGGTCTGACTGGCAGCAAAATGAGCTCCTCAGAAGAGGTTGGTCCCAGAACAGTGGCTGTGGTCAGGGGTTGGGGGAGGCTGGGGAGGCTGCACCCCAAGGGAAGGTGACTGGTGATTTCTCTGTCCCCTCCCCCTGGGGTCTAAGGAAACGTTGCAGCAACTCCAGCATGAGTTGTTTCTTTTGGGTAAGAGGTTGGTGAAGGACTGAGGAAATCTTTTCCTGCAGGACTCAAAGATTGACCTTCTGGACCGCAAGGAGGATGTGAAGAAGAAGCTGAGGAAGGCTTTCTGTGAGCCAGGGAACGTGGAGAACAATGGTGTCCTCTCCTTCATCAAGCACGTCCTCTTTCCCCTCAAGTCAGGTGAGGAGCTCACCACACTCGGGTGCTGGGTCTGGTTTTTCTGTGGGTAGAAGGAGGGGAGGGAAGTGGATGCCCCCTGAGGAGACTGTCCCCAGAGCCCCCTCCCAGCCCCTGCTGCTGTCCCCCTCTGCTCCAGGGCTGAGTCTCCTCTTGGGTTAATCTGAACCTTCACATCTGTGTGTCGCAGAGTTCGTGGTTCTGCGAGAAGAAAAATGGGGAGGAAACAAAACCTACACAGCCTATGAGGCCCTGGAGAAGGACTTTGCTGAGCAGGTGGGTGCCAGGATGGAGCAAACCCTCTCTCTGTGCCAGAGGCTCCTGAGAGCTCCAGGCAGCAGTGGGAATCTGTGATGGGAAGAGGCGTGGAGCAGAGCAGGGCCCAGTGGCCGTAGGGTGGCAGGGTGCCCAGCCAGGAGAGCCCACGAGAGGATGGGTGAAGGATGTGGGGCCACCAATTGTCCCATTGCAGGGCAGGACCATGACAGCCTCATCCTGGAACAGAGCAGCAGTTTAGCTGCTTCCATCTCTTCCCAGTTGAGGCTGCAAGCAAAAGTGACCAGAGGAGAGGCTTTGTTTTCTGAGGGGGGGTCAGGCCAAGGGTTGGGCTTCATCTCCCTGCCCTGCTTGCTCTCCAGTTCCTAATTCTCTGGCCTCTGACTGGCATTGTGCTGCTCCCCCTGCCCGTGTGGGAACTCATCTGTGTGTCTCGATCCAGGTCGTGCATCCTGGGGACCTGAAGAACTCGGTGGAGGTGGCCCTGAACAAGCTGCTTGACCCCATCAGAGAGAAGTTCAACAGCCCAGAGCTGAAGAAGCTGACCCTCGCAGCGTACCCCAAAGCCAGTAAGGAGGTGCTGGGAGCCTGGGGAAGTGGGGCCCTGGCCACGTAGGGCTGGGGGGCAGAGAGTCCTTCAGGGGCTGAGGCTCGAGAGAAGCTCTGAAACTTCAGTCTCAGGAGCAGCCCTGGAGAGCATTAGGAAAGGGGAGGAAAGGCCAGCACCAGGGCTTGACAACCCTTCTGGGGAAGCAATTTTTCCTAATATCCAATGGAAGCCTCCCCTGGTGCAACTTGAGGCCATTTGCTCTTGTCCTGTCACTTGTCCTTGGGGAGAATGCTTCTTGGTGTCCTTCCCTGGTGCTTGAGAGCCCAGCAAAGCAGAGGAGAGACCGTGCTCAACAGTGTAGAGACAAGCAGGGAATTCAGCAGGCCCCAGGGCTGGCATTTGGGGATCCCTGCGTGCTCCCCAGGGCCTGCCCAGCTCCCTGGGTTTATGCTGAGTGGCACAACTGTTCCCTTTGTGCTGCAGAGCCCGCAGAGAAGCACCCCAAGAACTCCGAGCCGGAGAACGCGGTGATCCCATCCCAGCTGGACATCCGGGTGGGCAAAGTGATCAGTGTGGAGAAGGTACAGGCCCAAGGGGGAGAGGGGAGTCACCTTCCCGTGGGGTGACGTGGGCACTCGGGGGGTGGGGGGCTCTGCTGCCCCCTCCTGTGGCCCCCCAGGCCCCTGCTCTGCTCCTCACCCCGCCTCTGCTCGGCAGCACCCGGACGCTGACAACCTGTACGTGGAGAAGATCGACGTGGGCGAGCCCGAGCCCCGCACGGTGGTCAGTGGCCTGGTGCAGTTCGTGCCCAGGGAGCAGCTGCAGGACAGGCTGGTGGTGCTGCTCTGCAACATGAAGCCCAAGGCGATGAGGGGGGTGGAGTCGCAGGGCATGGTGCTGTGTGCCTCCAGGTGAGCTCAGGAGGGGGGGGGATTCGGGGCCGTGCCCCTCCAGGGGTACAATCCAGATCCTCCCCTCTCCTGCCCCAGAGCACGGCGGTGCTGAGGGGTGTGTGGGGTCACTGGGGGGTGACTCTGCCCCCTCCACACCCCTCGCAGTGTGGGTGAGCCAAAGCCACCAGCCGGCTGCAGCGCTGGTGAGCGCATCTACGTGGAGGGCTACGAGGATGGGGACCCCGAGGACGAGCTCAAGCCAAAGAAGAAGGTCTTTGAGAAGCTGCAGGTGAGGGGCTGGAGCCCAAGTGTGGTGGGGGGCAGCTGAGGGAGCTGGGGGCTCAGGGGAGACCTTCTGGCTCTGCACAGCTCCTGACAGGTTGGAGCCCGGTGGGGGGTTGGGCTCTTCTCCCAAGGAATAAGCAACAAGACAAGAGGCAACAGCCTCAGGTTGTGCCAGGGGAGGTTGGGCCACAGCTTGGAGTAGTTGGACTTGCAGGTGTCAAGGGTGCTGGTGCACAGGCCCACGTAGATGCCACTGTCCCCACCTCTGGGTGACCCCAAATGACCTGTTGACCATGTTTCACGCCAGCTGAGCAGGGTGCTGCTGGCAGCTGAGATCTGACTCTGCCCCCCCTGCTCTGCTCCCCAGGCCGACTTCCGCATCTCTGAGGACTGTGTCGCCCAGTGGAAGGAGAGAAACTTCCTGACCAAGCTGGGGACAGTCTCCTGTAAAAGCCTGAAGGGTGGGAGCATCGGCTAACAAGCGCCGGAGCTGCAGATCGTGCCTCCTGCCTGGCCCCCTCCATCACCTCAGCCAGGCTCTGCTCCCCGGTCTCTGCCATCTCCTCCCCAGTGCCCCAAGCCACCACAGGACCTGGGGGCTCCAGGACTGAATTTGCAGCTCTGCCCCCTGGAGAGCTGCCTCCGACCTCCCCCTGGGCCTGCTCTGCCAGCGTCCGTGCCGTGGCTGTGGGCCAGGGCTGGGGCCTGGCGCTGGCACTGCACCTAAGGGACCCCTGTGACTCGTGCCCGTGGCCTCGGGCTCTTTGCTGGGCCACTTGGCTCACTCCCAGTTGTGCCATGGGCTGGAGGCCCTGCCCGCTGGTCCTGGCTGGGGTGGCATGTGCTGTGGTGAGGGCAGGAAGGGAAGGCTGCTCGCTCAGACCCACGTTGCTGCTAACAGAGCTGGGGGCAGCCAGGCAGGTCCCGTCCTCTGCTCTGCCCGGCCACCCTGGCTCTGCTGCTGGTGCTGCTCTTTGGCCAGGAGCCCACGGGCAGCACTCGTGGGGCTGTCCTGAGCCCGTGGGCCTTAAACACTGACTCGGGAACCATCTGTCTCTCGTAAACCCCAATAAAATGTCAAGCTGACGGCAGCAGGGTGTGTCTCTGTGTTTGGGGAGGTGGCCAAGCTGGCAGCCAGCCTTGCTCCAGTGTTCTAGTGCTGCTCAAGCCCTCTGCCCACCCTGTGTGGGGTCTGTGCCTGCCCCAGAGCTCCACACTGTGGGGCAGGGCAAGGCTGTGGGCTAAGCCAGGAAGCACAGAAGGCAACAAGCTTCGGTCATCATTTTTACCAGCCAGGTACAGAGCTCTGAGCAGCTACTCGGCGGCAGAGGGTTGGTCGCTTTTGGTTTGGTTGGGTTTGGTTTGTTGTTTTCGTTTGGTTGGTCGTTTTTACAATCAAATCAAAATGTGACCCGAGTTTTACAGAAACAGAAATCGAGGCTCTACCTCAGAGCCCAGGGCTTGAAGATCAACTCAGGGGGCAGCCGGGCTCCCGCTCCACCCTGTGGCTGTGCCGGGCAGCGGGCGA
>NW_008606819.1:6053-6264 GCF_000691845.1 Merops nubicus
CCCCCCCGCGCGCACAACCCGGGGGCAGCCGGCCCCGAGGAGCTGCTGCCTCTGGGCACGGGCCTCGAGTCCAGGAAAGTTTAAAAAAAAAAGGCAAAATAAAGCTGTAGTACTTAGGAAAGTGAAACCAACACCATTTTTGCATAAATATCATCAAGGCCGTGGAGGCTAAGGCTGTTTGCTTCCTGTATTAAGTTAGTTGCCAGTTCCA
>NW_008606819.1:6402-6729 GCF_000691845.1 Merops nubicus
CCGCCCCACGCCTGGCCGGGCGCTCCCGGCCGTCCCAATGCCCTCCCTGCCTCAGCATGGCCCACTGGGGGCCTGTAGCTCGGGAGCCCGAGCACCTACAGCAGCTGAACACAGCACCACGGGGCTGAACCGGGACCTGGTCCCACGTACCTTGTGGGCTCTGCGATGGCGGCTCCGCGGCGTTCCTGCCCTCCGTCCCCCTGTAGCTCGGGAGCCCGAGCACCTACAGCAGCTGAACACAGCACCACGGGGCTGAACCGGGACCTGGTCCCACGTACCTTGTGGGCTCTGCGATGGCGGCTCCGCGGCGTTCCTGCCCTCCGTCCC
>NW_008606820.1:0-11141 GCF_000691845.1 Merops nubicus
ATATGTTTATATATATTTTAAAATATATAAGTATGTATATATATGAATGATCTTAAAACACTAAAAATGCATTTCTGCTAAAGCTTACACATCTGTCAAAAGAAACAGCTTACAAACTTATTTTGGGTGTATCTTACACTCGAAGAAAATCAGGAAGAGGAAAGAAGTAAAGATTTCTATTCTATATACCAGGTTCCCTAGAGAATCTCCATCTCATAGTTGAAACATTGCTGGTGGGACCCATCTGGCAGATGGAAGGATCAGATGGTTCCTTTGAACTGTGCTCAATATGCTAGTAGGAGTATTGTTTTTCAAGTTTAATTTTTTATTTTTTTGTTTCCCCCCCTCCTTTCCCCCTTCATTACCTTGTGTATTCTCTCTTTATCTTACTGGCACAGCCAAGTGAAAAGTTCTTTAGTATTAGTCTTTGACTGGGAAGGATGAAAAGTCTAAACAGTGACAAAAAAGGCTTTTTTTGATGTATTATCTATATTTCAGCAAAGAACGTGAAGCTGAAATAGATTACTTACTCAACAGTACTAATCTGTGACAGACTGTCCTCTTCAATAATGCTCAAGCAACCAGTTAAAAATAAGATCATGCACAAAGAGTGGTGCAGTTTTACTTTCCTAATCTCTCATCTAAATGCCAGTAGACACAATTAACATGCTCTGAACAAATGCCAGTTGGCACTATTTTGCAAACTGGTTTTACAATACTGAAAGTATAAGGCCCGAGGCATGAGCAGTATATTTTTAAAGCATCACATAGAATTAGAGTAAGTCCTTTTGTCCTCTTTTTTCCTTCCATTAGAAATTCTGTGCATATACTAGGCATTTCAAGAATAGAAACATTTTCCTAATAAATAGATTGATCGAACCTTTTTTCCCCTTAAAATTGTTAATCCACATTTCAAGAGTAAATGTCAATGAAATATCTCTTGAGGACTATTGTTCTTCCTTTTACCTAACACATTTCTGCCTCGTTTGGGTTTTTTTAGGTTTTTTTTCCTTCGGGTTTTTATTTTGGCTGTTCACCTCAGTTTGGGTGAGTGGAAAAAGTAAATATTTTCATGCCCAGAGGAAAACTGTCCTTTAAATAAGAAAGGGGTGCACATGACTTTCCAGAAAGAAGTAAAACATGCTTGGAAAGAGCTTGCAGAACTTAGTATGAAAGAGGGTCCTCAGGCAGGAGAGGGCAGGAAAAAGCTTACTGTATTGTTAGGAACTATAAGCAGTCACATATCATATTGAAATATTTTCCTTAAACCTACAGATAGAATGGAGAGAAGAAAACTCTTCATTGCCTTATTTTCAGTCACACACAACATGGGTAAAAAGAAAAGGGAAAAAATGTTCAGGCACTAACATATGATCATTTTCCACACACTTTTTTTCTCATTTAGATTTTAATCAACCTTTCAAGTTTAGGTAGATATAATAAAGTAGATTGAAGCCACTAAACTGGATACTACAGCTGACTTCTTCAGGCAATGCTGTTAAAGCAGTAAATACATTACAGCAATATGTATACATTGGCTGACAGATAAAATTGTTGGCAGCCTTAGCAAGCAAGATAAGGTCTGAATACACCACAGCAAGTGATCCAGGCAGTGAATGGATCTTCTTTTCCTAAAGAAAAGGAAAAACTGAATGATGAATCTCAGTAACTCAGTATAAGTTGACCAAAGTTTCTGAAGAAGTGAAGTTCTCTTTAAAGACCAATGGGGCATGGGGGAAATACAGGTATGAGCATTTAAGAATAAATCGGGGGGGGGGGGAAAAGTCAATTTCATTAAGAAAAATAAATTTTTCTAATAATCTAATCCTGGGAAGTGTCCCAAATGAACCACATACTGAAATATAGTCACAGAAAAAGTAATTTGCAGGAAGTTGAGCTAAGCTAGGCCATTACATTTACTTGGGCATAAAGTTACTCTTCAGTGTTCTCAATTTCAGTATATTAGTTTGTTTTTTTTTTTTTTTTCTTTAACATCATTATAAATAAATAAAGCAGTGTTTGTCAGCAATTATTTCTTTCAAATATTTTTAAGCAAACAAACACAAGGTGACTTTAATCAGAAGTATCTCCTGATTAAATGTGATAACTCACTCTTATAAGCTTTTCTCCAACTCTCATGCAACAGATTGTAGATATAAACATACTCTGTATTATTTCTAATATGTCATTTCTATTGTTCTTTAGGTCTGGGAAAAAAACATGGGCACAGTTAAATGAAAACAAAATGTCACTGAAGTGTGCCTTCCTCCACATGATGGAAGAAATAGAATGAAGGCTGACTGAAATATTGACTGCTTTTATTCTCTCATGATGAATTTTTATCTAGATCCTATAAATCCACCTAAAAATAATCAAAACAAAAAAACTGATCAGTGTAACTTCATTGGTGTCATATTACTTGTTTTATTTTAATCTACAGTAAAGGTATTTGTAGGTTATAATCCTGCAAAGGGCTCTCCCCACTTCTTAGAGGAATAGGAAAATGTCTAGGAATGGCAAGCTACATTAGTATTGCTGGAAGTATCTCCCACCCCAAAAGAGACCCCTGGTCTTCAGGACTCAGTGGTACAAAGCAACTGATGTCTTCACTCCTCCTCTAGAGCCTGGGGCAGACAGCTAGAATCTCATTGCATAGCTTCAACTCTGGATTTACATGTGGTGCTCTCATATCTTAAAATGTTGTAGGGTTTGTTTTTTTTTGGTTCAGTTCACAATAGCTGAAATAATGTGTGGCCCTACCAAGGATAATATTTTAAACTCCTGAAGCTTAGGATCTTAGATGGCTTTCCTGACATATGGCATGGAGCTGGGTAGCATGAAGGGTGCAGCATCTGCCAGGATTTGGAAGGATTGATTGATACATTGGTTGCCATACCTTGTGGGGGCATGTTTAAAAAAACTGTCAAGTTTCTCCATAAAGAAAAATCTTCTCAGAACTACTCCTACATCTTCTCAGGTCTAATCCTACATTTGGAACTCCAAACAGTGCCTATGCACAGAATCATCCACTTGAGCTGTCAAAGGCCTGAGGATGAGGACACAGGAATGGAATAGGAAGCTAATTTATTTTTACATTTTAAAAGTGCACATAGACAAGTATCTGGGATCCACTGTATCTGGGCTTTGTAAGTGTTAATATGGTTCTAGTAATCAGCAGTTCTCCAAGGTCTCAAGCCTGCTGAAACTACTCTGAAACTGATAAAGATGGAAGGCTCTTTAGAGTTTCTTAACTGCTAATTTATTGATATCTTGCTAAAACCAAAGATGACTAAAATGGCACATATTAAACCAATATGTACTTCCTACACAGGTACTATAGAGAAAGACTTAAATGGAAAGATAAGAAAAAATGGAACGAGTCAATTATTTTTTAAATTCTAATTAGTGTGATCATTATTCTGTGCCGGGTAGAAGAAGAAAAGATTTAAATGGAATTTCTTCAGACAGACATGAAAATGTATTGGAAATTAGATTAAAATATTAAAACCTTCTAAAGTTAAGAATAAATTTAGGCATTGCTCTATGTCAAGATAAAAGAGCTCAGATCCTAGAGAATACAGGATAGAGTGAAGATCTCATTTCCCTTGATTCCAGATTTTCAGCACTTTAACCGTTGCTGAACCCTACCCCTGACTCTTTGGGAAAACAAAGCTTGTATTTTTTCATTAAGATTTGTGAAGTAGTAAAAATCTTGAACACTCAGAATTGCCTCACTCTTGAAAGTGATGAGCACCTCAATTTCTAATCCCATGTCTGAGTGCTGACATGATCTAGACCATTTGTTTTATGCATTGCTTAATCTGCAAGTTATATGCACAGAAAGCACTGAGGAGCACTGTTGCCATAATCTACTGTTTGATATTTTGATGGCCTTCAAGAAATTTGCAGATGGCTGGAAAATTTCAAGCATTTGGACTCCTGAAATGTGAAATCAACGTTATCTCACTAACAATCTTTGTGTCCAGATGTATAGAAATGCATGTACACCAGGATTAGAGAAAGAGTGGAGAATGCAGCTTCAAAACCACAATAATAAGAAGAAAAGTGCATAGGAGGGAAAATGGCACAGACAACTTGTGTTTCTTGTTATAGAAGTTGAATGATAACTTTCCATAGGTCAATACAGTAAGACTGTGATAATGGTATTTGGGAGCCTTTTTTCTGAGGATATATCAATTTGTAGACAAGACGATTGACTGACAACACTTTTCATCACCACTCAGTAGGTGTCTGGGCAGTATATCCTGTCTTCAGGGAGAGCCACCCTGTTAGGCTTGATATAGGGTCTCTGAGGTGTTTCCTGGTGCAATGTTTTCAGATATGAGGATAAGAAAGTGCTTCCTAGACCAGATGAATTAGACTCTCAGCAATTCAACGTTCAGTGCTCTGCTTTTGTTCTAGCTGTAGAAGATATGCTCTTACTGATAATTGACTGTAACTAGAATGGGATGAAACCATGACCTACTTTGCCATTAAAGAAGAAACAGGCTTGTAATGTGCATTTCCTTTCAATATGCCATGTATTAGTGTGTGTATTCATGTAGGAGGTCCTGAAACTCTTAAAAAGTCAGTGCCTGCTTCTCTGCAGCCTATCATGAAAAAGTCTAGAAGCTTCCACTCTTGTGCACAGGAGCGTAGCTATGTGGTAAATTGAAAGTGAAAGATAAAAGGGGAGCTTTAGTTAATTGCACTAGTATCAGCCATGGGAAGGAGACAGAAAATCAAGAGCAGCTTGTGCAGGATTCTGGTTACTATCTGTAAACAAATGTGAAATATTTATACCTGAGAATCCTCTCTATTAACAGCAGGAAGTAAAAGAGGGTTTGTTTTTTTTTTTTTTTGGCCTATAACAGTTAAGAAATTCACACTTGTAACTAAAAAATGTATTCTTTCACCTCATCTTTCTTAAGAATTGCCCCAAGAAACTTGAACAGGGCTGGAGAGCCCCAGTCTTGACTGATTAGGATACTCTCCTGAGAGGGGAAAGCTGCAGATCGGTTTCTTTAGACAAAGCAAGGAGCTACATTCAGTGTTTACAACATTTTGGATGAGCGCTTTTATCCTCAGAAAAGAAGCATATCACCATGATATTTTGAAAGAAAGCAGGACTCTCTCTCTCTTGCCAAAGGAAGTCAAAAATCCAAAGAAAGTCTGTAAATCCTTAGTGACACATCACATCCTCAGACACATCATGAAGTGAGGCACTTCTGTCATCAGGAAAAGAAAGATTTCATTTACAACAAATCCTTTTCCACAGAGATTGTGCACAGCAGGCAATATGTTGTGATGTATTTTAATTTCTGCAGTCGTTTCTGAAGGCAGGTACAGCTACCACAGGTTGTAATGGGAATATTAATGAAAGATTAATTATAAATGAAAACCAAAACCACAACAACAGCAGAAAACCTTCCAGTAAGAGAGAAAGCAGAGGAGAAAAATCAGATTCTTAGTTCTGTAATATATAGGGAGACTGGTGCCTATTTTAGGAATATGGATTTCATAACTTCAGCCAGTTAGGACTGGAAACATTTAGCTTGTTAAGGTGACTTAATTGCTGCTTGTGAAAGTGACTTAAACCTACTTTATAGATTAAAACATAAGTTTAAATTAGATTTGTGTTTCTGTGTGCTTATATTTTAAATAATTATTAGACCTTGCAATAGTTTCCTAAGGTCTTTCAGAAACTTTGGTATCTGTTTCTAGAAAGCATTTGCAGCTCTTCAGTGAATGGGACAAATAAAGCAAGTCAGGATGCTTCAATATGTACCTAAAATTAAGATTCTAAACCTATGCTATACTGCCCTGTACTAGGGCAGTTAAATAGCTTGATTTTCAAAGTGCTGAAACCTCAGAATTCTTTTGGCTGTTAGTGGAAGTATCAGGTCTGGTCTTACATATTCTTCTGGGCAAAAATAAAGTTCTGTGAATAATTGCACCACCTCTTTGATGCAAACAGTACTGTACTGCCTGTTGAGAAGCATATGTTCAACACAGTGCTGAGTTCTATTAATGCAGCACCAATGTCAGAGATTTGGCTGCTTCCCAGAATCAACTGACAGCATTGTCTGGGCTCTGTATGTTTAATATAGCTTCCTACACTCTGAGGAATTTGTGATTTGAAGTCATTTGAGTGAAGGAGCTACTAAAAATCTCAATACCCATCCTCCCAACAATAAGGGGAAAAAAAGTTACCATGTGCATCTGGTAAAAAAGCATTCTTTTTTTTTTAAATGAACTGCCACAGAAAAGTATAAAATGCTGAAATCTGGTTAACTTGCAAGTTTAGGCTTGATAGTGTCTGCTGTCAGCTCAAATGTTCTTTCTACTGATGGTACTGCCTGCAGCTAGGTATGTTTTTCCATTTTGTGGGTATTATCTTTTCTATTTATTTTGTTTAATTGTGTCTTGCTGGATTGGTATTCACAGTATTTCCTACTGCAAATACGTTCAGAAAAGACATAAACATTAAATAAACATATAGAAGACAGATTTTCTCTTTCTGCATGTGTTTTTTTTTTTCTTTTTTTTTTTTTTTTTTCCTCTTTTTTTTTCCCCTTTATACACTGCAGCTTCAGGATCCAAGGTGGTTTTTTTTTTTTCCCCCCCAAGACAAACAGCTGATGCTTTTCACAAGGCAAAGTACTTATCTTAGCTTCCTAATGAGGGACTTTGACTTATCTCATAGGTCAGAGATTTTCATTGATAGTAAACCATAGGCTAAAGGAAAGTATAAACCTTTTGCATTCTCTTGCTGTCAATCATTTGGAACTGTTATATTGTAAGACTTTTAATCTTACTATTTTATTTGCCCTTATGCATTAAAAACTTAGCACAAATGGGTTCTAGAAGAATTTTTTATGCCAGTTTTTCTACCAGGAAACAAATGACTGTTCATCCCTAAAATAACGACCTAATGGAAACCTTTGACAACAGTTCTTGAAGGACAAACAAGAAGATACCCTGTCATAATAGCACTTACATCATAGTTAAAGGCATTTAGAGAGGACTCCTTTGGTTAGGAAGAAAACCTTTGTGGTTATAACAATAACACCTACAGACCTCTTACGAGACGTTCAATCTATTACAACTGATACAATCAAAACTTTCTCTGGGATAAATGGTATCCTTTTTCACCTAAAGATGTTCTGCTTGGCTTTTAGTTGTGATGTAAATGGTTGAAATGGGTTATAGCCTTTCTCTCAAACATTTTAGCAGACATGAAGACAATAACTACACACACCCACTACAACAAGCACTGTCTTGTCAACCAGTACAGCTGCAGCAGCACGTGTCATGCTAGGAACTCCCAGGAGGTATGGAACAATGATGTGAGAGAATCAGCTCAATGCCTGTGGCTTAAGCAGAATCCTTTCCTCCTGTGACAGTATCTAGGTGTCAACTAATGTAGTTACTCATGTATCTTATATGATAAAAGCCTGTGCTATAAACCTACAAGCTTGCAGTTTGATCCTCATAGGTTATGACTGGGATTTTTCTGCTCATATTTTTTCTTAGATGCTTCTAAATTGAGCGCTATTTATACCAGAGGATATTATTCACACCAGAACTGGCTCTTAGCTTCAGGAACAACTAAGTGTTCTAGAAGTGCCACAACTCCCCCTTACATTCTGCCTTCTAGGAGGCAGAAGCAGTGGTGGGCTTCTGAGGGACTCAGAGGGATTTTGTTAGATTCCCCCAACATTCCTTCCAGTGTGATGGAATCAGTAGTAATCTCTGTCTCTGGGGAGGGTTATAAGCAGATGTAGGACAGGACATTTGGCTCTTTGCACAATACTTCTTCCTTAACAGACTTTGGGAAAAAGCCAGATGGGGAAGATACCCATGGGTTTATGTCAGCTCATGATGCACCACTTGGATCACTAACTCAGGCTGCAAGGGAAGCACTCAAAATTAAGAAACACTGGATTTCATATTCGTTGCATATACTGAATTCACCTCTCTGGGTGCAAGTACATCATGAACTTTCTATTGACATCAATCCATAGGATACTTTTTTTACTGGAAGACATTAATTACTATTTACCTAAGATGGGATGCAAATATACACTGAATGGAGGCTGCACAAGCAAGCACCAAACTGCATTTCCTCACTTTGTGTTTAACTGTAAATCTAAAGTTTGGGTCTTTTTTTTTTTTTTCTTCTTCTCTCTCTTTTTGATCCAGTGAAGATGTAGGTTTCAGGAAGGCAAGCCATAACACCTAAGAGTCAATGCAGTGGGATGAAGAATGCCCAACTCCATTGTCTTTATTGCACACATTTATTTCACAGGTGATTATCTGTCTTGATTGCTGTTTCAGTTCATTTTAATTTAAGGAGAGCCATGGGGGAAAAAATTAAAATATAATGGGAACTGCTAAGTACTAAAGATATATTGTGCTGCAGGCATACATTAAAATATCATAAGATGACCCTAAATGTACTCCTTGTCAAATCTGAAGTCAGCATATAGCTGGACGTCACAAATACATAAACTAAACAGAAAGCACTGAGCAATTAGGAGGAAGTGTGCCTGGTTTTAAGCCCTAAAATGAAACATCAGTTGATTATACAATCTCGAGTAAAAATACCGTAAAACCTTGGGCAAGTCTGAGAAAATTATTAACACAAATATTTGACTTGTAGAATACTCATCACAAGGCCCAATATGTAAAATAATGTTACAGTTTTATGACCCAAACAGTAAATAGGTACTATATTCTCCTGTCTACCAGGAGCTGCTGTGCACAGGTAGGGAGCCCGAGGGAGGTGGGACCAGATGGGTCTTCCCAAGCCCAGGAGCTGCCAATGGGCAAGTGGTGGTTGTGGGGGGACAGGAGGGCAATGGCTGCTCTTGGAGCAGGGTGGCAAATGCCTGCAGGGCTGGGGGGTGTCAGGGGAGCCCGGCCACAGGAGCTCTTCCAGCTGGGACACAGGACAAGGGCCACACTCATGCAGCCTCCCTCCTCAGCTTCTTTTGCAGTCGACTTTGCATGGAGGGTGACATTGCCCCAAAGTGGGGTGACACAAGAGAGGACAACCAGCCTGCCAGTCCTGCAGCAGCACCCCAGCACACACCAGGAGCTTCCAGCACCTCTTCAAATTGCCTGCTCTGCCAGAAGCAGCCTTGGCATTTTCTGTCAGGAGTAGGACCAGAGGAAATATTTTGGGTGGCCAAAACCAGCGAGGCCCCCATGGCTCAGCCTGCCCCGATGCCCGTGCATATGGGGTCACAAAAGCCACCCTGCGGAGGCAGCAGGATGGCCACAGAGACCGAGCTGCAGCAGCAGGAGAGTGAGGAAAAAGAGCCACTCCAAAATCATCACGGGGCAGCTCAATGTCAGACCCTGGCTGCTGAATGCCAAGGATGGGATTGGATGGGGTGGGGCAGAGGGATGAGTTTCCCTCTGCCTGGGGCTGGCAGTCCTGCAACAAGTGCCAGAGAACAAGCTGGGGCCACGGCCAACATGGAGGAGTGGGAAAGAGGACAGTGACAAGGGTGCTTTATGAACCCAATACAGACAATTTTGCTCCAGTGCTTGTCTGTTCCTGGTGAATCTTGGCCTCCAGGGACTTTCCTGCAGCTACTGCTGGTCTCCAGGCACTCAACCCCAGCCCATCCCTGGCCAATGAAGCACACACCTCTACACTGGTCACAGAGCCTCCACTCTGCTCAGTGCCATGGCTGTGGGCCTTCCCAGATGGCCTCAGGCCTGTCTGGCACCACTGGCCCTAGGGAGAGGCCAGATGGCTCTTCCCAGTGCCCTGCTCCTCCAGCATGTGTCTGGCAACAACATCTGGGAGTGTTTGTGCTAACACCTCCCCAGGAACAGAGCAGCCAGAGGTCCCCTGACACTCCTCCTTGCCTTTCTAGAAGGTGGCTCTAGCAGTTGCTCAGGTCACCAGGAGTCTCTCCAGAGCAGCAGGAACTTCTGGCTCTCCCCAGCCCTGGGATGCTCTCCAGCCAGCCACAGAATCCTACAGTAGTAAGGGTTGGAAGGGACCTCTGGGGATCATCTTGTCCAACCCCACTGCCAAAGCAGGTTCACCCAGAGGAGGTTACCCAGGATCATGTCCAGGAGATACCTGAATGCAGTCCAGGATTGGATGGGGAATCTCAAGAGATCCCCCCTGCGTTGAGCTTGGCCATCCTTGAGGGAGGAATCTCCACAATATTTTAATGTAGTGTTTGAGTTTCAAGCTCCATTACTAGTATCTCTCTGAAGCCAAAATAGCTTAGAGCCTCTGGGGAGATACAATCTCTACCAAATAATTTTTTAAAAACTTTTTCAGATAGATTTGAAGGAGGCTGATTTTGTATTCTTTAACAAACACAAAGGAAAACAAATGACGAGAACAAACACAGACCTGAGCACTGTCACAGGGTCTAACACTGACAACAGTCAAGAAACATTGTCCACTTTCCACTGTTGTTCACATTTTTTTTTTGCTGAGCTCATCTGCTAGCTAATCAATTATTGGCTACACACAAAGATAGTAAGAGCACTAGTTAATACTAATTATCCAGACATTTTTGAACCCATTTTTACCAGCAGAATCTGTGCATAAATCTAAATATCCCTGAATCTTCTTACCTAGAAGGGATGGCTAGTGCCAAATCTGCATCAGGGAACAGTACATGGTGCAGAGGTTCCCAGATTATGAGCACCACAGGGTCTGTAAAGACAGACAGCTCAGTTGTGAGGGTTGAGAAAGCTGTTTGCATGGCCCTATCCTTGAGCAAAGAAATGCTGGCTTACAAATCCCATCATCTTGCTACTCCAAGCTTGCAGTTATCCCAGAAAGGCTCAGAAATCCCTGCTGTCATGGTGTAGGCATGGCCTCAAAAACATGGCAGAAGAAGAAAAGACACATCCCAAGTCATGTATAACTACAGAGGAAAACAATTGCATAGATTTACATCCAGAAAATAGTAGGAAGTCTCTGGAAAGTGAAAATATAAAACTCCATGTAATAATTAGAACTACACAAGGTTACAATTGAAAAAAAATAAAAAGGCAGCAAAATATTTGAAATGAACTTCTGAAAAGTCATAAGAGCAGACTTCAGACTCCTCTGAAGAGTTCTTCTATTTACCACTGGCCCAATACAGAATGATATT
>NW_008606821.1:0-201 GCF_000691845.1 Merops nubicus
TGGGCACCGCTGCCCCGTCCGCAGCAGGCTGGGGGATTTATGAGACCCGTGTCCTCCGGGAAGGTGTCGGGTCTCTGACTGCGCACACGCCGCCCCGGGCAGGACACCAGCCAATCTCCTCCCCATGGGGGCCAGGCTCAGATGGGATGGACCCACCTCGGTGCCTTATTGGCTTCTTTCGCCGAGTGCCCCCGCGGCCAA
>NW_008606821.1:379-845 GCF_000691845.1 Merops nubicus
GGAGAAGGCCGAGGGCGTGGTGAAGGAAGGATGCCTCTGGGAGGAGGGTGAGCCCACTGCACCCACCCAGCACTGGGACCTGCAGCCAGGGCCTCCCCAGCTCTGAAGGGTCTCCTCTGCAGGGGAGGGTGGGAGGAGGCTCCTCCACGCATGGGGCCCCCATGACTGGGGTCTCTGCGCGCTCCCCGGCCCAGAGGCCAGCAGCAGCTCTGCATGCAGCACTCAAACAAAGCTGGTGCCCCTGGGCTGGGGACACAGTGAGGACCCTTGTTTGCTGTGCATGTCTCCCCACGCCCCAGTGCCATGCATGGTCCTGACACATGGGCACCGTGCTGGCTGCAGGGCCTGGGTTTCCCATCACCTTGTGAAAACCTGAGGGCAGCAAGGCTGGGCACCGGGGCGAGAGACCACGCACGAGGCCTCCTGTCCCACCAGAGCGAGGATTCGCTCCCGCTGACGGCCCCAC
>NW_008606822.1:0-3348 GCF_000691845.1 Merops nubicus
GCTGCAAAGCGGGGTGGTACTTCACAGTGCTGGCATCCCTGGATTGCCCAGTGCCTGCCTGTGCAGCCAGCACCCACCCCTCACTGGGGTGGGGGCTCGTCCTAGGAGTGTGGGAGGGACAGCACATCCTCTTCTGGGTCTGGGAACTGTGTTTCTTTCCCACAGTCCCTGGTCCAGTCCAGGAAAGCCGGAATCACGTCCGCGCTGGCCTCGAGCACCTTGAACAACGAGGAGCTGGTAGGTGCCAGGGCTGGCTGGGGTGTGGGTGCTCATGGTGGGAGGGCTGAGCTGTTCCAGCACCAGAGATGTAGGGTGTGTGCCACACCAGCATCCTCCTCCAGCAGTGCCACAGCTGCTCCTCTGGCTGGGGTCTCTGCCCCTTGCTGCGTGGCTCAGCTGCTGTACGTTGCCTGAGCTTTTCTCCCCTTCTCTCTTCTGTTCCGGAACAGAAAAACCATGTTTACAAGAAGACCCTGCAAGCCTTAGTGTACCCCATCTCCTGCACGACGCCTCACAACTTCGAGGTGTGGACGGCCACCACTCCCACCTACTGCTACGAGTGCGAGGGGCTGCTCTGGGGCATCGCCCGGCAGGGCATGCGCTGCGCCGAGTGCGGCGTGAAGTGCCACGAGAAGTGCCAGGACCTGCTCAATGCTGACTGCCTGCAGAGTAAGGAGCTGTCACCCGCAGCCTCCACCCTTCTCACTTCAGAGGGGGAGGAGGGAGTGGCCCGAGGAGAGCTGGGTTTTGCTGCCTTGTGCCCAAGTGGTGAGCAGGGCAGCTCTGTCCTGGGTAGGATGTACACCCCTCCCTCCAGGTGTGGATCCATTCATGCGTGGTGGGCTTAGGGAGCTCCTCTCTATCTCCTGGATGCCACTTGCCCCTCCCAGCTCCATCTCACCCACGGCTGTCCTCTCCCAGGGGCAGCAGAGAAGAGCTCCAAGCACGGAGCAGAGGACCGGACCCAGAATATCATCATGGTGCTCAAGGACCGCATGAAGATTCGAGAGCGCAACAAGCCGGAGATATTCGAGCTGATCCAGGAGGTGTTTGGAGTCACCAAGACCACGCACACGCAGCAGATGAAGGCCGTGAAGCAGAGTGTCCTGGATGGCACCTCCAAATGGTCGGCCAAGATCAGCATCACGGGTAGGCACTGCTTGTGCCTGGCACCATGTGCTGTGGGGCACCACGTGGCCGCGGGGCACCACGTGGCCGTTCCCCGGCATGAGGATGCTGCACGCCCCAACCCCCTCCTGCCCCTCCAGCTGCAAAGTGGCTTCAGCCCCTGGGAGTCTCCCTGGGGACACAGAGTGGCTGTTGCAAGGGTCTGGGTGGGGCTGTGGCACTGACCCCTCTCTCTGTTCTCTTCGCTGTGTGCCACGCCTGTGCCTCGTGTGGATGGGCACTGCAGTCGTCTGTGCCCAGGGCCTGCAAGCGAAGGATAAGACAGGTTCCAGTGACCCATATGTCACTGTCCAGGTTGGAAAGACAAAAAAAAGGACCAAAACGATCTATGGCAATCTCAACCCGGTCTGGGAGGAGAATTTCCATTTGTAAGTTCACCCCCAGCTCTTCCGTGCCACTTCCTCATGGTCATGCTGGGCTGGGCTGGCTGCCAGCACATCTCTGGGAGGTGGTGGGGATTCAGCTGGGGCCTCATCCTGCCCCAGCCGAGGGTGGAGGGGGGGCTGCTGGGGTCACTGGGAATGCTGGTTTTGTGCCATGGGGGGTTTGGCTCCCAGCTGCGGAGTGCTGATCCGTGCTGGGGCAGAGCCCAGCGGTGCCCACCAGGGAGGGCTGGTGCCCCCACATCTGCTCTCTTCCCCAGTTCCTGCCCGGTGCTGGGATCATCCCTCATGTTTAGGGCAAGAGAGGCTGGGGAGAGGATGGGAAGAGTTACACCCTACAATCAACAGTGAAAAAAAAAAGGGCTTGCCTCTTCTCACCTCCCCAGCGAGTGCCACAACTCCTCCGACCGCATCAAGGTCCGTGTCTGGGACGAGGACGACGACATCAAGTCCCGTGTCAAGCAGCGCTTCAAGAGGGAGTCTGACGACTTCCTGGGCCAAACGATCATCGAGGTCCGGACCCTGAGTGGGGAGATGGACGTCTGGTACAACCTGGGTAATCCGCTGGGGCTGGGCCCCTGGGAGGAGGAGCTGCCAGCTCTGGGGTGAAGGTGGCTGCAGGGTGTTAGTGCAGGGCCTGCTGCTAAAAACACTTGGTACCTAAAGCCGTTGGGATCAAGTGTTTTCCCAGGGTCAGTCTTGTAGAATCATGGAATCATTAAGGTTGGAAAAGACCGCTAAGGTCGTCAAGTCCAAACATCAACCCAACGCTACCATGACCACTAAACCGTGTCGCCAAGTGCCACGTCCACATGTTTTTTGAACCCCTCCAGGGATGGGGACTCCAGCACCTCCCACTGTCAGGAAAAAGAAATCTTACTAATATCCAGATTCCTCTTCTCCTGTCGCTAGTTACCTGGGAGAAGAGACCAACACCCACCTCACTTCTCAAAACACTTTTCCCAGGAGGTCTGGAGCACCAGTCCTCTGGAGAGGGGAAACTGAGGCAAGGGAGAGGCCACATCTCTGTAGTGCCTGCAGACATGGCCTCGTCCCTCTTGGCAATGTCTAGGCTGCTTTGTACTCCACTCTGGCTGCACTTGGAGCAGAGTGTCCCCTTGTCCCCAGCCCCAAAATCCCCTCCTTGGTGCCTGGGGTGAGCAGAGTGGCTCTGGGGGAAGCCTCACGTCTCGTCCTCCCGCTGTGCCCCTGCAGACAAGCGCACGGACAAGTCGGCCGTGTCGGGAGCCATCCGGCTGCACATCAGCGTGGAGATCAAGGGCGAGGAGAAGGTGGCTCCCTACCACGTCCAGTACACCTGCCTGCACGAGGTGAGGGGCCCAGGCAGGCCCAGGGGGGCAGGGTGCCCACCCCGCCGATGCCACCGTGCCACCAGCGTTCCCGGGGCGCTGACGGGACTCGTCTGTCCCTGCAGAACCTGTTCCACTTCGTGACGGATTTGCAAAACAACGGGGTGGTGAAGATCCCCGACGCCAAGGGGGATGATGCCTGGAAGGTGTACTTTGATGAGACAGCTCAGGAGATCGTGGATGAGTTTGCCATGCGCTACGGGGTGGAGTCCATCTACCAGGCCATGACGTGAGTCCCTCGCCTCTCACAGAGGTTGTGATGCTCTGGGCAGGGGGGTCACTGTTGGCATCTCCCTCCCGGGCAGCCATTGGCACCCACCACCCCGCCATGGGTGCAGAGATGCTGCTGTAGCTCACCCCACACCCGTGAGCCTCTCCCTTCCCCTTAGAATCATAGAATCCTTTAG
>NW_008606823.1:0-2047 GCF_000691845.1 Merops nubicus
GGCAGCGGTCGCAGCGGGGGCCCGTGACGCCCGGGCGGCAGAGGCACTGCCCCGTGGTCTTGTCACACCCCACGTCCTCCGTGCCCTGGAAGTCGCAGTCGCACTCTGGGTGATGGAAAGGTGGAGAGACACAGATGAGCCCACTAAAAGGGGAAACACCCTGATTTGATATATTACACAGATACCTAAGATCAGACCCTGTCAATGGGATGCCAACACAATCTGAAGTCCAAACCCCGCCTGTCAGCCCCTCCAGCATCTGAGAAGATGACACGGGCAGAGGAATGGGAAGAGCCCTGAGTCCAGCTGCTTGGCCAGCCCCTGACTCTGCAGGGCCAGACCAGCACAGCCAAGGGGCTTGCCCAAGGCTGCCAAGAGAGGACTGGAGGGTACTTGGAGATAGGGATAACTGGGGGAGCATTACAGAAACGAAGTTTCTCTTGCAAACAGTGTGGGAAATGTTGATTTAATGGCACAGGCCAGGAGCTCTTTCCCAGCTAACCCATGATTCCAGTGCTAAGAAACACCAAGCCAAAGTGACACGGATGCTCCCTACCTGTGCACCCCACCCGGCCGTCTCCATAGTGCCTGTCTGGGCACACCTGCTCCTGCACGGCTGAGCACGTCCGTCCTGTGAAGCCCTCTCTGCACGGACACTGTCCTGTGAACTGGGGGAAGAGAAGTCCATCAGGGAAACCCAGCTCTGGGCACTGCTCCTGAGCACTAAAGCCAGCACACAGAGAATCTCTACACAGCCTGTGCCCCGGGACGTGCCCGTGCTGCCCCCACACGGCTGCAGGCTCAGCCACCGGATGCTCACGCTCCCCAAACAGCCCGAGTATTTGCATTGCAACAGCAGAGGTTTGTGCTTTGTCTCGGAGACAAAGGAATCGCCCACAAGCAGCTGCTTTGTGATCTCAGGTCTCCTCCCTGCACTGAGCTCGTTTAGGCCCTATCTTTGGCTCTTAGGATTTGTCATGGCTTGTTGCTTTATTTTTGTTTTGTTTTATTTTTCCCTACGTTTAACTTCAATTTTCCCAGTTGTCCTTTAAGCCTGAAGTACCACACATTTTTCATTGACAAATGAGGACGATTAACTAGCCTTACTGCATGAAGATCTCTTATTAGGGCTTCCTTGCTAAATATCAGGCCTTTTAAAATGACTTAATCATGCCTCAGTAATTACCACCTTCTTTCATTTTCCTGAATAGTCTGTCAGTGACTTCTAGTAGATGGAAAAAGCAAGTAAGAGCCAGACATGGCAGGGAATGCACGGCCCCTTTTCATGGCAATCCCACAGAAGGGATGGGACAACAGAGCCACCCAACAGATGGTTTTGATGCTCTGGTTATCCCCGGGGCAGGGCTGCCAGGACATGGGGACACAACCCAGCTGGCTGGGGCACTCAGTGTGCAGCCTGACCCCCACCATTGGCAGCCCCTCACAGCAGCGTTCGCAGCAGAGGGGAAGGAAAAAAGAACCCAAGCTTGTAGGTCCCCACATGAAAGAAGGCAGGGAGAAAATGAAAAAGTGACAGTGCTGCACCCGCCCCGAGGCTGGCGAGGGCAGCTGGGGGTACCTGGTTGCAGTGGGGACTGTGGGAGCCGTGGGGGTCACAGCCGCAGGGCTGGCAGCCCCGGCCACTCCCCATGCCCCAGTGCTCTCCCGCGCACTGGTCGCAGTCGTGCCCCACCACGTTGGGCAGGCAGAAGCATCTTCCTGTGTCGTCGTCGCAGGGCATGTCCTGCTGTGTCCCCAGCTCGTTGCAGGTGCATCCTGGAGCAGGGAGGGTTTTGTCATATTAGAAACAGGTGCAGAGTGCCAGCCTGGCTTCCCACAGAGCCAGGTCCATGGGAGGACCCTGCAGCCACCCAAAGCTGCTCTCCTGTCTGTCCCTTCACACCCGAGCTCGGTGCAGGGACACCACACTGCCCACCAGGCGCTGAAACGGGACCCAGCTCAGCACCCCTCGGGGCTGGGCACTCAGGGTGCTGACCCCAGCACAGGCCTGCTCAGGGCCACCTCCTGTGTCCCATGCACCCTCCCA
>NW_008606823.1:2120-2478 GCF_000691845.1 Merops nubicus
AGAGACAGGCCACAGCCTGAACAAGGGGGTTTGACAAGCCTTGGCCAAACAGGCCTTTGGCTCAGAACCCCCAAATCAAAGGTGGGAACCAGGTCCCCTTCAGAGCCACTGAGGATGCGGAGCGCAGAGGCAGGGGGGGCACCCCGGGATCAGGGGATGTCCTGGGGCGTACTCACTGTGGCAGCCCAGGGGGTTGGCACTGGCCAGCTGGGCGAAGCCGGGCTTGCAGAGGTGGCAGCGGTCGCCCTGCACGTTCTGCTTGCACTGGCAGCGCCCCGTCAGCGGGTCGCAGGCGGAGCCGGGCACAGCCCCGTCCGGGTCGCACTCGCAGGCTGGAAACGGGCAGAAAGGGCACTGC
>NW_008606824.1:0-593 GCF_000691845.1 Merops nubicus
GTGGGTGGGCCCACACCCCCCGCCCCACTCAGGGCTGCTCTGAGGTGCCCTCTCCACACTCTCCCAGGGCATCCCCGTCATCAACCGCGCCCAGATCATCGATGACGCCTTTAACCTGGCCAGGTGAGGGGCGCGGGGACCCATGGGGCAGGGCGGGCACCCTATGGGTGGGCACCAGCCGGGAGGCCGGGGAGCTGACCCTCCCCCTTGCAGGGCCAAGTACGTCAACGTGACCCTGGCGCTGAGCACCACGCGGTTCCTGAGCCAGGAGAGGTCGTACCTGCCCTGGGCGGCCGCGCTCAGCAGCCTCCAGTACTTCCAGCTGATGTTTGACCGTGGGGAGGTCTTCGGTGCCATGACGGTGAGCGGGGCCCTGCTGGGAGGAGGGGGCTGCACCCAGCACCGGGGGCCGGTGCCACCGGGCGCTCACCGTCCTTCTGCCCCCAGAAATACATCCAGAAGCAGGTGACGCCCCTCTTCAACTACTACAAGAACATCACCCAGAACTGGCAAAACATCCCCGATGGCCTGATGGACCAGTGAGTGCTGCAGCGCCAGGGCCGGGCTGGGTGAGGGTGCAGAGCCTGGAGCAG
>NW_008606824.1:682-1092 GCF_000691845.1 Merops nubicus
TGACCCTGGGGTTGGACGAGATGATCTCCAGAGGTCCCTTCCCACCCCACCATGCTGGGCGTCTGTGTTATTCTGTGACCCCCAGGATGTCCCTGACCACACCGGGATGGTCACCCCAGGGTGTCCAAGCACGGCCACCACTAGCAGCACGGCACAGGCCAGTTGGTGCCTGGCTGCTGCCCCCCAGCCTCCGGTGGCCCCTCTCTCCCCAGGTACAACGAGATCAACGCCATCAACACAGCCTGTTCCTACGGCATCACCGAGTGCCAGGACCTGGCCAAGAGCTACTACCAACGGTGGCGACAAGACGTCAACAATAACCCGTGAGTCCCCGGCACGCCCTGGTGCCACCCTGAGTCCCAGGGTGCCCGGTGCTGCAGCCGGTGCCCGGGCCCGGCGAAGGGCTCCCG
>NW_008606825.1:0-693 GCF_000691845.1 Merops nubicus
TTTCCTTCAAAATCTGTTCAATATGTCACCAGGCCTCAGGGAGCTATTCACCTCATGAAGTGTCTTAAAATGACAAAAGAACAGCTTCTGTCCCTCTCTACAGGTGTGCTGGAAGAAAAAAAAAGAAAAGCTATTTCTTCCCCTTAATCCTGCAACAAAAATCAAGTCTGTCATGGTGATGGCAAGTGGGTATGACAAGGAGGAGAAAGAAAAGATTGCATAGCTTTTCCCCATCGTGTTCCATAGACAGCCCCATACCAACAGCAGCCTACTTTCCCTCATCCTCCTTTCTTCCCCTGCAGAAAACTAACCCTTGCAGTCTTTCATCAATGTATTTCAAATCTAGGCTACAATGAGCCTAGTCCTTGACAATGACAGAGCATTGAACTGTCTGTGCTACATGGAGCCCCTGGTCATTTCACCGTCCTCTGCTTTGGATGGAAAGGAAAGGAATTCTTCTTGGGCCAGCAGAGGCCATACACACACTCACAGGGAGGCAATTCAGGCCAGCCCACTGGCAGAAGCTGTGTGAGCTGCCCCTACGAGGCACACTGCAGGACACATCTAAATTAAGGCAACTATGAATCTGAGGGTACAAAAAAAGTGACAGTTGTATGTGCAAAAGACTCAGAAAACAGTGGCATATCTATTCGAAGCAGGCTACACAGTTCCATGTGGTTCTCCAAAGCAGCA
>NW_008606826.1:0-507 GCF_000691845.1 Merops nubicus
TGAAAAAAGGAAAATATTTGGAAAAAAGGAGAATATTTGAAAGAATATGAAAATATTTGGAAAAAATGGAAATAATTGGAAAAAATGGAAATATTTGGAAAAAATGAAACTACTTGAAAAAAAATGGAAATATTTGAAAGAAAATTAAAATATTTTTAAAAAATTGAAATAATTGGAAAAAAATGAAATATTTGAAAGTAAATGAAAATATTTGGGAAAAAAAGGAAATATTTGGAGGGAAAAAAGGAGATATTTGAAAGAAAAGGAAATATTTGGAAAAAAAGAAAATAATTGGAAAAAAATTGAAATAGTTGGAAAAAAATGGAAATATATGAAGGAAAATGGAAATATTTGGGAAAAAATGAAAATATTTGAAAGTAAATTAAAATATTTTGGAAAAAAGGAAATATTTGGGAAAAAGGGAAATATTTGAAAGAAAATGGAAATCTTTGAAAGTAAAGGAAAATATTTTGGAAAAAAGAAATATTTGAAAGGAAAAAAGGAAAT
>NW_008606827.1:0-285 GCF_000691845.1 Merops nubicus
GCCCTCCTGCAGCTCCAGCTTATCATTGACCGTGGATGCGAGCGGCCTGGGGGAGAGATGGGGTGGTGGGCATGGGGCAGGGGCAGCGCCAGATCCCCACGTCCCACGGGAGCTCACCCATGGCTACAGAGGCCCCTGTGCTGGGTGGCCACGGGGGGTGGCTCCGTGCCACCCTGGCAGCAAGGACAAGGGAGGGCTCCTCCTCCTCTGGCGTTTAGAGGGGGTGCCGTCCCCAAGCACCACTAACCAGCCCTCCCAGCCCCGCCCGTGGGGGTCAGGGGACCC
>NW_008606828.1:0-10782 GCF_000691845.1 Merops nubicus
AGGTTCTGTAGTGTCGGAGGGGTCCTGGAGGTTGTTTAGCGGTGCCTTGGGCAAGGCTGGCCCTGCTTCTTTCCACTGCGTCGGGGTGCGCCTACCTGAGGTGGCTCCTGCCAGACTCCGAGGTGGGTCGATTCAGGTAGGGGAAAAAAGCAGGGAAAAAAAAAGAGAAGGTCCTCAAAACTCTCGCCGAGCTCTAAAAGCTGTGGGCGGAAGCTCCCTCCATTAGCTGTGGACGGTTAGGGCTGCTCAGCTGTTTGGTAAAACTCGACTGTGTAATTGGAAGGCATAAACCAGCAAGAAAAGTAATGCAACTAAGGTCTCTCTGTTGCAACCTGTGGGAGTTGTTTTACGTACTGGTATCATGGGAGACCGCTTGCCACCAAAGACCGTAACACAATAACAAATGCCATGGGAGAAATAGCATGGGTTGCAGCAAAATGAATGTCATGTCAAGTTGCTTCTGATGGTCCTATCCTAAACTGACCTCCTGGCAGAGTTATTAAGAAGTTTTACATCTGTTAGGAGACAAATGTGTTCAATGCAGATATACCCAGAGCTGAAAAGTACACACAACACTTTACAATATGACAGTATACTAGAATTTCAAATGACAAGTCCATCTCCAACCACAGCTGCAAGAGAACAACTATAAAACAATTTGGCTACAGCTTCAGGATTAATACAGCTTCAATGAAGAGCATTCAGATTTTGGCTTTAGCCTGGAGAAGAAGCATCCTTAATAACTGACACTCCTTGGTGCCAGGGATAATTCAGAGTGAGATGTTGTTCTGTGACTAGTGATAGTGACATTTAGGATTTGGGATAAAACCATGAGGCATGATGTCCAAGTCTGGCTGTAGCTGTTTGCAGCCACTGCTGATTTCAGTGAGAACTGGACCTACCATCCAGTTCAAACTTTGCTGTCACAGGAGTTCTCCACATGACCAATATACTTCACTCATGTTTATCATTAGTAATGTAAACTAATACGGTATTTCTTCAAGGATTGCATGCAGAGGTAAGGGAAGGCTACAGCATTACAGATTATTCAAACTGTACAATTTATTCACATGAATACATCAGTGTGCCTTTAAAGTATGGTTCATAAGATTCATTATCCAGGCGATGACCAATAAAGAGCAGAAGAAAACATCTTTCCCAAGTTATTGATATAAATTGCCAAAACATGGGGTTTTAAAATGTAAAACTGCTTTCATCATTCCTGTAGTATTTTTCCACTTGGTTGAAAGTATTAAACATGACTGACCAATAGAGTCTTGCTGAATGCACTTCTATTTCTCACTTGTAAAAACATACTGCATACTTTTATAATAAATCATTCATGAGGGCCAAGGTTAAAAGAGAAGTTACAGTTTGGTAATTTCTCAATTCAGCCACAAAATGTAACTGTCTCTGGCTAGATCTGTAACGACTGGACAAGACTGGGCAGGGTTTCATCAAGGTTTTGGTGGTGATGGTCAAAACTCTTCTAGTTTCCTGTCTTCAGCTGTCAATTTTGCTTCAGAGCCAAAAAAAACCACAAACCCAAGCCAAACCAAAACAAATAAAATAGGGTTTGTTAATGCTAAAACACAGCAACGCATGTTAAGAGTGACGTGAGATCACCTCACATGACACACAGTGCCATCCTCTCCTCTCCTATTCAGCTTCCTGCAGTCACTCTTTAGAAAGGGACTTTGGTCCTCCAGTACTGACCTGAACTCATGCCAAAATATTTGTAAATGATATATTACAGATTATGTGATACAATCTGATTTTACTGTAAGAAGATAGATTTAGATGATGAAAGTGACCGAAAGTACCGGGGAATAGGTGGATGACGGAGAAAGCAGCAGCACAGGCTTTTGCTGCAAAGAGGTGCAGTACTTGGTGTGCATGGCTCTATTCAATAGACAAAGGAGGAGAAGAATGAGAAATACCTGGAATTCACAGCCCGGAACAGGCTTCTCTCCCTGCTCTGTTTCACTTCCAAAATTATAAATTCTCCATTGATTTGTATTTGCTTGATTTAAGGTGCAGGGAGAGTTTAGTTATCCCAGGGAAAGATCTGTTATCCATGAAAGAAACACAAAGGAAAAGAGCCCTGTTTTAAATATAAGGTCTTGGGTCCTCAATGGTAAGAACAACTGTAGATCTGTGAACTCCAGTGGAACTTTACCAGTGTATTTTCTATTGATATGGAACCATCTTATCTGAATGATGATGATAAATGTTTTTTTTAGCATGAAGCTGCAGAAAATGGATGTATTTTTTTTAAGTACAGAATAAGATAAATACGGTATTGATAAATGCAACATACAAAATATTCTGGAATCCCTTTGTCACAGGTTTCCCCATATTCTTAATTCTGATGTTGGTTAAAGAGTATAAAGAAATGCACTTAGCAAAAAAAAAAGTGTCTTTTATGATGGTCTCTTCTCTCTCTCTCTGCCTATTGAAGTGGACATGAAGTTCTGTTTGCTCATTAACATGCCCCATTTTCAGACTGCCATATTTTTTATTTATTCTGGAACAAATAACCGCTGATAACAATTCCTCCGTTCTGAAGAAAGTCCACATTATATCCACAATCCCATTTATTAATTCACCTCATCGTTTAGTTAAAACCTTTCAGAAGAAAGCTACAAGTCCATTTGTGATAATCCTCTAGTCCTGGAAGCTTCTCCCTGTTCAGTTTTGGAGAAGTCTTCCAGGAGAAGCAGAGAAAACCCCAGATACCGTATTTCAAACTCCCTTCTGTGTACAGTGTCAGAAAGCGTGAGACCATTCTGCATGAGCTGAGAGAGGGGCTGTTGAGTCCGTCAGGGCTTTCCCATTGCTCCTTCAGCACACGGTGCGTCCATCTCCCGTGGCGCAGCTCTGCCGCTCACCGCACCTCGGGACAGAGACCTTCGCCGTGCCAGCAGCTCTGTCCTGCCACTGCACCACAGCTCGGCCTCTGACGTCTCATCCAGAACTCTGGAAATGTAGAAAGTCCCTAGATTACATCTCCAAAGATCTTTTCATGCATTTTTTTCCCCCCTTATGATAGTAAGTGAAATAATTTACATGGACAATGCCCCTTCTATCCTTTTGTTTAGTCTGATTGCATAGTGAGGAATGTCTGAATTACATTATCAGACAGAAGAAATGCCAAACAGAATTTAATTACATATTATTGCACATAAAATACAGGCTTGTCTTCTAATATACTCATTTTAATGTTCATACAGTACAGGAATAGAAAGATATAAACTACTGATGCAAGTCTATTAAAAATGGTTGAACATTGTAGTAATTTTTAGCTTGTTTCTAATATGATACAGACAATTATTGGTCAGAAATTCACTATACCTGTACTTTATTTCAAAAGAATGCTCTGAAGTACTTATGAGAGGTTCTGTATTTTTATTACAGTTCCAAGATGAATGATGGGAGCTTTTTGAGACAGAAAATATTCCCTTGTGCCTATTCAGCAAAGATTTTTTTTTAAATTACAGAAAACATCATGACTTCTACAATTAATACACAGTCCAAAGGAGACAAAGAATCATAGGTAACAGTAGTCTGAAGTACACTGGCTACTGAAGGTGGTTTTTGGAACATAGATGTTGGGCAAATACCTCTTGTAGCTATGGATCAAACATTAAAACACACATACTTGCACTGGATTATCCCAGAGACTTTCTGAAAAGAACAACTGCATTTCATAAACAATTACTATAAATACAGTCCTTCTCTCTTAACACTATTTAGGTGGCAAATTAAGACCTAAGCCCATACAAATTCCAGATTTGTGTTACCCACATAAACTGCCATCACAACTGCCAAGATACAAACAACTTTTAAGATTTGGGTTAGAATGAATGAAAGTTACAACATATGCCTGGAATAAATATTTAGCTTCTGAAGACCAGCTAATCAAAGGCATGGCTTTTCCTATATACAAGCGATGGGATAACATTTTAAAAGTAAAGTAGAAAGCTGTGCATTTTATACAGTTTCTCAAATATAGTCTCCCTTATTTGATATTATTTCAATCTTGAATCTTTTGGTTGGCATTTCCTTCTCCACTGACTACAGGAAAAGCAGGCAGCTAGCTTCACTGACTGATGCTGGGCAGTATCACTGTGCTTCTTATCATCAACATTGTTCCTCTTCAGCTCTCAGGAAATACTGCTTTGATTCATCCTCCATCCCCACCATCCTGGAATGCTGTCACAGGTTCAGACATTGGTCTTCTGTTATGGGTGAGATCTTCCAAACTGTGCAGTAGACTCTACCTCATGTTAAATGTAACTTCAAATGTGCATATTTAAATAGTGCACTGAATATGCTAACACATAGCTAGAAAACGGTGAAAATTTTTCACAAAATTCCACGAATTTTGAAAAGTCTCTCACTTGCCTACGAAGTAATTGTAGTAGCCAACAACTGCTCTTTACGTAGTATTTCGCTAATTCTTGGTTCAGAGGTAGAGAGACAAAAAATTTCTGTTCCCTAACTAGGCCTATTCAGACACATACACAATAAAGCACAAGAAAGATGTTAATGATATAAAAAAAGAAAATTCTGAAGGGTCCAATTAATAAAGCAATTCTGCTTGAGAACGTTTATTTTTTGTTTCTAAGAGAGTACCACAAATAATGGAAAAGCCAAAGGGAGTATTAGATATTCTGAGGGAAAAATAATTATAACTATGCAGGTGAAAAGTTGGTCCCATGGTACTGAAATGCAGAGCTCTGATCCATCAGGATGAGGTTTTGATTCCTGCTCCGATGTAGGTATGGTCTCTTTAACAGATGTAATGGAGATGTGCATCATTCTCAAACAGAACTCATTTGGTTGCTTTCTTTTTTCTCCTTCCAGGATATGAAAATTAACTGTTAATGGCCTTAATGATTTCAAAATCTTTCCAGCTATTAATGGAAGATAATTTATACTTCCGTGAACATATGAGCAAATGCTGAGCTCTACTTACTTAAGCCATCACCACTGACCATAAGAATTACTGGTCCTATGTCAAAAGTCTCATATATTTGTGAGGATTTGCCAGAGTGAGGCCCTCATAATACATCTAAACAAATGGCAATTGTTTATGTAAAAAGTATGCTCCATTTTTTACTTATATATGAAATTAAAAAGCAGATATTACATATCACTGTATTTTGATCAGATCATTTGTGAAATGCAGGTCAGGGAAAGCCAACTAGTCACCTTAATGTTAGAAATGTCATCTTTAGGACAAAGGACACAGGGAGAGACATAAAAGGTTGGAAGCATAGAAGCATATCCTCATAAGTACTAAGCAATCCCTATTGTTGGATGACCAGATGGAATCATCATTTAGGTAGATGTCATCAAAGTTCACAATCTTCAAGTCCTTCTTAAGGTACATTTCATTCAGTTTGCTTAGTGTCCGAGCAAAGGTGTATTTAGATGCACAACTGTACGCTTCCAGATTGTAGACTTTGTGGAAGTGCATATCAAAATATGGATTATCCTAAAAAAGGGAGAGAGAATGAAATTGTTACACACATTACAGATGTTTTAGAATGGCAATCTCTTGTTCTCTGCCCAGCTACCCTTCAGGGTGTTTTTCTCCGTTTGAGGGACTCTAAAGGACTTTGCGTATTTCTGCTGTTCATTCTAAAAGGTGATTTCAAACTTTACAATGTAGCTTTTTATAATTAGCCACTTTTCTTTGCCATTAAGAGTTCTGCCCAAGTAAAACTTGCAGAGTTTGCCCAAGTGATATGCTTCACTTTATTTGGATTATACAGTTTGGTTCTGAAATGAACCAATTCATCACATTGACTAAAATACACTATATGAAAAGCACTTGCCTTGGACTATAACTATATATGCCAGTCAGACAACGAATATTGATTGCCCTTCCTGCTTAAACTGTAATTCTCTGTGCTTTCTGGGTCTTTGGCACAATAAATCCTAGCTGCAGTTAAGTTTTCTTGTGTGTTTTTTTTTTTTTTTTAAATTCTATAGTTAAGATTAACTATTAGGAATATTTTTAGCAGTGTTAATCACTCTGTAAGTATGTGTTTTAAGTTCATTTAGGCTTTTCCTTAATGAAAAATGAGACACATTTTGATCATCCCAGTTGTGGAGGGCTGAATCATCTCTGAAAGATATTTTAGCACAACACTGCAGAAAAAAAAGTCAATTCATGCAGGCAAGTGATAAGGAAATTCTCTGGCTGCCTTGGCTGGGGAAGGGACTGGAACATCTCTAAAAGCAAGATAACTTGGAGAGGGGATGTAAAGTATTGTTAGTTTTGGTATTTTTTGCCCTCTGGCCTAAACTGCAAACAGCTCACACAGTGCAGGGATACTCTGAACCTGAGCTCACCTCAGTCTCCCGGGTTCCTAGTTTTAGACTTGTGGGTGATGTGCACAGGACAGAAAGATAATGACCACAGTTTGTCATTTTCCTTGGAGGAAGGCTCTGAAGCCTTACTTGTGGGCTCTTTCACTAGGATAAAGTAATCTGAATTCTATTTCATGTTCATTTGAAAGCATTTTCAAAGGGAAAAAAAAAGTATTTTTTTTCCTGGACTACATGTATTACACATTGGCGATGGTTAAGTCTTCTCATAGATGCAGTAAGATATTCTTCTCAGTGTAATTTTCGAGCTTTCGTAAAATAGGATTTTATTCTACTTTTGGTGGTGTCTGTATTGTACTGCATTCTGTATTGTTTTATCTTTCTGAAGTTGTATTTGTGACATTAGGATATTTTTAGAAGTCAATCAGCCAGATCTAGCCAAAGCTGTTTCTTATTTACACACACAAATGCACAAATATTTAATTGATCCAAGCAACATGAGATTAAATTATGTGAAAGCTATGGGAATTTTGCGAGCTGGCACACCAAACAACGCATGTGCAAGACTGTTGTCACACAGAGAACAGGTTCATATATTCAAATGACTGGGTCACATTCTCCATAAAAATATTTAACAGAATTTTGTTTTCAAATACACATTAATCTCTATGGGATTAACTCCAGCTACACTGGGATAAAGAAATTATGATAAACAAATTAGAAAACATCCATTTTGTCCCTCAGATGAAGATTACAACAAACAAGAAAACCTCTCCTTCCTCCTCCTCCTCCAAGAATGCAAATGCAATACGGAGCCTCTCACATGCAAAGAAACCAACAATCCTTGGAGATTTGATTTACTTTGGTTTTAAAATAACTTTATTTTTCATATAACATATTTAAATTGCATTTCAATATCTGTATCCGAAATAGCAACACAAGAAAAGTATGTATTTAGTAGTACATAACACTTACAGTATCTGCTTCTTTTCCATCAATCATTTCCAGATCTTTCAAAAGCCACTTTTCAACTATTTCATATTTCTCCTCTCTATCCACTCGCAAGTGTTTAACCATACATATCTCCACTTCTTCACTTTTGGTCACTGCGAGAAAAAAAACCAACAAACAGATTATATATGCAGGCAATACCAAAGTTCCAATAATAACAGACTTAATCAAACTACATTTTAGATAATAACTTAAATGATGATGGGCAGGGCTGTACAGGGCTATACTGAACTTAACAGTTTTTTTTTGGCAGTCTGTGCAAAAGCCTTTCACCTGAATTCACCAACAGTGCAATTGGAATGCTAATTCTAGCACTCAATCCATTTGAATAATCACTTATCCCACTTATGTTGAGGGGGAATTTTTTGGAGTGCTGGAGTCAGAAAATTGCAAAACTGCTACCAAGGCTCTCTAATTACCTGTGCTATATTTTCTGTTCTGTGGATGAATTTCTCTTACAAAGCATTAGTTTTTCAAAGCAAAACTCTCATCTCCCTATAAAATATGTAAGTAGGCCACTTAACAAAAATAACATTGAAAGTATTTCTTAGAGTTTCAAGCTGACCAGGGTTATCATTCTGGAAATTACTGTTTTCCAACATAGGCAGGAAATGAGAGTAAAAAGAGCACAAAGACACTCCTTGCAATAACTACTATTATTAATTGATTACATTGAGTGCTGTGTAGGAGATTGGATTTCTGTAACGCACCATAATGAGTATGAATAGCATTGGAGCCTGAGCAGTGGCCTGCACCTCCAGTGTGACAGCTGCAGGCCACTTCCCCCAGCCAACCTATAGCCTAAGATGAGGGTGAGATGTCACCAGCATCTGGCAAGACCATTTCCACATCGTAGCACAAGGCTACAGATGCAGAAGCAAAAATCTTTACTTTCAAAAAATTGCCTGAATTTTTGAAAATCTATTTTGAAACTTGACTAATTTTATCTTATTCCTATTAAAATATCTCTTACTTCCCACCTGCTTCTATAAAAAATGTTATTAAAGACAAACACAAGATATATGTTGCAGACATGCTGCCTTTCCATTGCATTGAAAAAACAGTGGAAAATGTATTAATTGATGATAATTTCTCTCAGACTATGGCTTCCCTGCAGGGAAATACAAATAATTGTTGCTTTTTATTCTGGTTCTATCTGTCATAGTTGCTCAATGATGCTTAACCAAAGGACCACCACTGTGTTATCTTCTATGGCAAAGTTACAGTGGTTTCCATTTGCAAGCAAATTTAGTAGGCTAATCTCAAAAAGTTCTTTTCATACTTTCAGTTTCTACCATTTGGTTGGTTGGTTTGCTTGCTTGTGAAGGAAGATGTTGCTTCCCTGAGAGCTGAAACAAAAGGAAAGAAGCCCAAGCCCAAAACTCCCCAGTTCTGTCAGAAATACAAAGGGGTGGCCACCAGGTCCCACACGCTGCCACTTCTCTACTGCCTTAGACAGGAGCAGAAATCATAAGGACAGAGCACCAATGTGTTAGGAATAATGAACCCAGCAAAATGTCCTGCTCGGTGGTGAAACTTGGGTGGGCTATTTTCAACTAAAAAATAAACAAATCTTCCTTTACTTTTCCTGCATTGCTTGTTTTTGTATTCAGCTAACAGAGTTAAAGAAAATTTTATGTAGAAAATAAGTTCAGATCTACCATGTCATTCTGTTAAAGTCTAAAAGCTTTTCTTGGGGAGGGAAGGGCTATGGCAGTGCCTTCACAGAGCACAAACTATTTCTTAAGGTCTTCCATGGACTGAACACCTACTTCAGAGTCTCTGTTGGATAATACAATGTTATCCCTACTGTTCTCAGGTATACCAACACTGGGTTGTGAAAAATCTCTGAATGTGGCTGCGTCCCAGCTTCACGTTCTGCTTGGGTTTACAAAGCATTTAGTGAAAGGATACTATTGCCTTCACACAAGAACTGGGACTTGCTGTTGTGAAAAAAAAGGGAAATAACGTTGGGCATATGGCACAAAAATAAGATTGTTCAGATATCCACATCAAGATTTTGTTGTAATATAGATTTCAAAAAGCATAGACTTTTAAAGTCTTGTCTATAGTTTGACTGATTTTTGTTATGGTAATTTGAAATCAACAGGAGTATACAGAGGTTGCAGGGATAAGATTTTAGATAACGTGTTTTGCTCCCACGGAATCACAGCAGATCACAGTAGCTGCTGGCAGGTGGATGCAACCCCATCTTTCAGAATCAGATTTCCACTCTGCTCACCACTGACTATGCCTGAATATATTAAGAGAGTTTAATATTGGATAGTGGAGAGCTCCCACTCTTAATACTCTACATAAATTCTCCTTTATGTCTTCGGAGGCTTCCCATCAGTTAATCTGATTAGAGGCTTTCTTTAGTGGCTTGTTCTCCTCTACCTTAAAAAGAAAATTTTAGTAAAGATTTTAAAAGTGTATGTTATTTCTCATCCTTGGAGATTTCATAACAGTGAACTGTTTAGATCTACCACATGCAATTAAGCATACTTCTACTGGGTAGTTTTATAAACTGTGCATCAAGTTGGTATTTCTGTATATTTAGAAGCTCTATGCTGTTCAGGAACCCATTTCTTGTAATTATTTTTACAGTTGTAAAATACAAAGCCTGTTCTACTAAAGTTACATGAGTGCAGAGAATGTAGCTTGTTCAGTATTTCCAGTAATCTCAACCAACTTAATTATTCTAAAGACTTCGGATGTTCGGAAAGATAATCATCACGGAGGACAACTGGCGTCATCTCATACTGGATGTTAACCCAGCCTATATATCAAGTACATAGGTTATTTCTACCTGTTACATATATTTTGAATCTGAAGATGAAATGGACAGGAAAAAGCATTCACTTAACCTAATTACTCATGGATGAGAGCATTTATCTTTTTGACTATCAGTACTGTGAAAGCAAAACAAAACCAACTTTTCTGAAGTCTTGTTCTAAACATGTTATGAAGCAGACACACTTGAAATCAAATTTCGTAAAGAGCCAGATAATTAAGTTTATCACAGCAATCTTGTTTTGCTCTCAGTTCGTGCTAATTACTAACACGAATGTGTATTTATTTAAAGTGCAAGTCTAGTTTATTGTTCCCAAAGTAGTTCAGCCAATGTAATGTAGCACATTAGACGAAGACAGCTCTAAAATTTACAAATGTTTCCTGCAACGTTAATGTAACGTTACGCTGTCTTGTAGAAATCCCAACTAGAACCATAGTAAGGCGTTGCTCTTTTAAAGGCAGCTGAGGCGCGCACGGCGCGGCCACGTCCCGAACCCCCCGAGCACTCCGTCTGGACGTGCCGCCGTCTCCGCCGGTACAAAGCCCCAGCCCGCAGGCGTCGGAAGTCGCCGAAAATGCCGCTTCTGACCGCTGCCGGCAGCGCGGGGACAGCGGCCGGGGCTTCGTGCCGTGCTG
>NW_008606829.1:0-53449 GCF_000691845.1 Merops nubicus
CCGGGCTTGTCTCGCACCTGCGTTTGTAGCCCCCGAGCGCCGGAGGTGCCCGCCTCCCCCCGCGCCCTCGGCAGGAGGGTGTCTGTAAGGCGCTTCGGGAGCTACCCGAGCGTCGGAGGTGTCCGACCTACCCCCGGAAGCTTCGGGAGCTCCGAGTGCCTCCTTATTCTGACAACAAAAGAAAACGCGTGGTCCTGACCCGTTGTACATAATTGACGTGTTCAGGAACATGCTGGGAGCCCAGGTCTTGGTTGCTTTCTCACAGTGAGAGGTGACCTAGGTGGAAGAGGTCAGCTCTTAAAAATTTGTTTTGAAAGGCTTACAAATTTTGCAAAAGTGGCAGGTAAATACGTAAAAGCAAGCGTTAGAAAAATGTCTGTATTGCAACCAAAACTGCTGTGAAACTTGAGGTTGCACATAGTGTCCTGGCTCCCATGCTAATGGAAGAACAGCCCATCCCTTACTAACAGTTTTATCATTCTCTGGCTTTTGCCTGATGTATTTGCATTTTGGAAGCAAACGATGTATTTAAATTATTGGGTTTGTATCTTCTTTGTTGAAATGGGTTTCACTGTGATACCAACATTAAAAGGATATGCCAGCATGATCCAGTAGTCCAACCAAGTTAAAAGGCGGTTGGGAGGAGCTGAGTGCATTGATGCAGCGTCATACTGACTGACACTGGTTTCAAGTTTGTGTAATAAAAATCTGTTACATTCATTCTGTTCACAGCACTATAGATTCCACTCTGGCAACAACAATCTTTACCATTCCCAAACATTTTATTCTAATTCCATATTTTGGTACCCAGCTTCTTCAAGGTGAGCTGGAAATCCAAATCGGTGCAGTCATGTTAGAAACTCTTGATAGCACATCGTATTCTAGTCATATTAAGAAGTTAGATACAAAAATAAAATCACTTGCCTTTGTCTAGTCTTGTACAGAATTAAGGCTATTTTCAGTTCCTCTTCTTACATCTCATAAGCGAGACACCAGACTATCTGAATATTTAATGATAGTAAACCAGGAGTCTGTATGTAGTAAGAGTAGGAAGTATAAACATACATACTTTAATAGCAACATGGATGGGTACTTATCTGAAGGGAGGCTAAAAAATTTAATTTAACAAAATTGATAAACATTCATTATATATAAACACATCTGCAAGGTATTCATAATGTAAAAAGACTTGAATCAAACAAAGTTTTCAGCAAAAATGTCTAAATAAACCTGTAAAGATGAGGATAAAACTTGATACAAGGATTTAGAAAAAGCATTTTGACACTAAAACAACCAAGAAAACAGTTCTGGACTTTCATTCCAAAACCTAACAGCTGACACGCTGGTTCAATAATTCAGAAGACAATGCAAACATTGAAAATTTGAGTGCTGTTCTTCTGCTTACAGAGGCAATTGTTAAGCATACAGCACAAATTCTTACATCTAATAAGTAATAGAGAAAAAAATTATCTCTAGGCTGAATGTTTATTCTCTTTGTCTTTGAGCTTATAATAAAAGACATATTTTAAAACCATGATAGGTTTTCCAGTTTTGCCTGCTTAGCTAAATTTTTATTAAATGTAACCATCAGATGTTAAGACTTACTGACCAGTAAACATCACTCTGAGATTCCATAGTCACCTACAGCAGGGTCTGCCAGTGACTTCAGGGACTGGCTCGTCCAGCAGGGTCTTTTCAAACAGTACCTCAGCAATAGAGACCACACTGACATATTTCCAGCCTAGAAGAAATCAGTCATTTTCCGCTAAAACCTCCATAAATACGTTTCAGCTGCAGGTGTCTTTCCTATAACTGTTACAAATGTACTAAATTCTGTCAGAAAGTTCTTGCCTTTTTCACCGAAGCATGTCCACTGCACAGGCTGTTCCCTTTACCAAAAAAAAAAAAAAAAGTCATCTCTCCTTTCAGGTCTTACACAAAGCTGATCTTAAACCTAGCCCACTGCAGGAGACAGTGCTCTCTGTTCTGATTTTCAAGCCACGAAAACAAGCATTTGGTCACTTCACAATGAATATTAATCAAATGTTATCATATTTGCCTTGAGTTTGTGAGATCCAGAGAATTAGAGAATTAGAGCAGTCATGCACAGACTCTCCTCACCTCTCGTCTTTCCCACCCACCTCCCAAACAGCTCTGCTTTTTTTTTTTTTTTTTTCCTGCAGCAATTCAGGTTTGGAAGCATAAACTCCATTGTTACAATGATTCAGAGACAAACTGAAAGCTAAGTGAAATATTGTTCTCCCAAATCTGACGGGAAAACTTATAGGATGGAAACACCAAGAAGATAAAACCCACTTCTTTTATAATATGCTCCAAAAAGCATTACTTGTCACTTTCCTCTTGCTCCCAGAATATATACAGCAACTGCTGGGCTGCTCTAGTCCTGAAAATTTCCAGATTTCCAGATGATGAGTTGTGACTCAGTACGCCTACTGATATACCTCCATGCACCATGAATTTACTTTATGTGGCTGTAAATCAACTCTCACTTTCTTCCACCAGAACTTACTAAACACCACCTTCTGTCTGCAGGTCTAACATACCACACCACGTTCTACTGCGTCCATCTGAGATCAGATCAGGTAAAAGCTTTTCTACTCTAGCATTGTTCTAGACCAGTTCTTTATTTTGGTTGCTACCCAAGTGTGCTGACACCTCTGAAAACATGGGCTGTGCAAGTCATCACCTTAAATGGAGTTTTCTCCACTGTCCAGCATGGACTGTACTTCTGTTTATTGGCTAAACAAGTTTGAACAGTTGGCACTGAGCTTTCACTTTGTGTCAAGGTAGTTTCTAGGAACTAGTTCTGGGAAAAGTATGGGTATTTTTCTCTACATGCAAAATCTCTTTGAAGAGTCAATGAGATGACGAAGCAAATTTTGATTCATTTATAACAGAAAGAATGATTTCAGCCTATGCTACGGAAACAAGAATTTGGCATTATAAAGCAAACAGCTGGTTGAGGAAGAATATCAGTGTGGGCTCTTCGATGTTTGCAGATGTACTTACACAATCAAAGACAAAGTTAGGATAGCACATGATGGTTCCTAGTAGTATTAAGGAGTTAAAACACTTTCATAAGTACATTTACTGAGAAAATACTTTCTTATAGGAAAGCCATATTATTTATTGCTTATAGTAGCTACAGAAAAAAAAAAAAGTAATATAAAACATTTTAAATGGAAGAATATTAAGCTAATGAGAAATTTGTGTTAAACAGCCCTTATGAACTATTCATTGCAAAATGTATTGCAAGCAGCTGGAAAGTTAGCCTAACTTCAGGCATTCCTCATCCTTCAGTGTGCTATGTACAGTGGAAATCAACACAGTGCCATGGGGTATCTTAGTAACTTGAACCTGTGTGAAAGCTCTGCAACATTCCCGAATGGACATCAGAGATAAAAGAAAAACGGGCAGAGGTATGGCAGTCAAGAGTTAAAATGCCTTTATAGTTAAAACTATTAATTTAGTACTAACATCTGCTTAGAGACATTAATTTGTCAGTAATCACTGAAATTCACCCCAGAGAACTGAAGAACCAGAGAAGAGATAAGAGCAAATCTTATAAGTTTTCTTGGCACAGGATTCAGAAGAGCAAAGGCAATGAGCTACCAGTGGGAAGGAGCAGTTCATTGGCGGTAGTGGGAGAAGTGTGGCCTGACCTCTGCAAGAGTGAGAAGGTGTTACAATCCTGCATACTACACCTAAGCAAATGACACTGCAAAGGCTGTGTGCCTGTAGCCAGGGCTAGAAAGCCCACAAGGCAGCAGCTGATGAGCTCCCCTAGAACAGGTTCTGCCTTGAAGAATCTGCTTTATCTGTAATCAGTGGGAATGAGGAACAGTTGCCTATAACAACAACCAATATCTTCACATTACATTTTTTCTCCCAGGTTAAAATCATCCTTCTATTAATAGAACCTCAAAAGCCTTTTCTCCTTCTTTGGAAAAGAATATCTGTGAGTTATGTTCAGTCATAAAATGTTAAAAAAAAAAAAAAAGGACAACTTTTTAAGAGACTAGGCTTCAGTGAAACTGACTATTTCGATATGATGCTGTTACAATTTTTCCAAACACATTGTTTTACAGATACAAACTCTCCAATTACAAGTTCAAGAAAAGCAGAGAGATTTTCTTTCCTATCAGTTTGTTCATTACTGACTGTTTCTTGTCTTTCCACAATGAATATGATCATGCTAGAAACCATAAATCTAGACAATGAAGGCTAGAGAATCAATTCCATGGAAACAATCATTTAGTAAAACTCTTCTATTTCACCTGCTGTCTTTCAAACTGTTTTCTTTGGAGTCTGTGTAACAGGTTCATGATCAGTGCAGACTGTAAATTAAACACGTAGTAGAATCCATATTATTTCTTAGAATGGTTTTCATCATAGATATGATAAAGCACTTACCATGTTCTTCTCCCAGAGAATTTTAGTACATCTCAAGTCATGTGTTTTTTTGGTTTTTTTTTTCTCACAGAAAAGTACATGGGTTTTTCTGGAACCATCTCTAAAAGGAAGCCAAAAGGGAACACAGTTTATATAAATATATTCTGATAGAGGTTTTTAATGTATTTTTAATGGAAAATAGAAGAATGCAGTTCTGGCAAACTGGGAGATCATTAGGATTTTTTTATCTACTTTGCAACTCATCATGGGTAACTATGGATTTACAAATTAGATGGCCATGACCACCTCAACAGTTGAAGTGATATCTCTGCATTTATTAACCTGTTTTCTAGTGCAACCATTTCCCTGAACCAGACCTAGTTAGAAACACCAGTGCTTGTTAAAAGTAGTGGCAATAAACCCAACATGTATTTCTGAAAAAAACTGTTGTGCAAATCAATATAATTTCTTAATTGGTTAACAAAATAGCTGCCACGCTAATGAGTCACTGCAATTATCTGTACGTATCCATTTCTGCCTGGTTACACATTTTTAGTAACTCGTAGCCAGAAGGAAGAGAAGATACAGGGCCTCTCTCTCTGCTCTCTGCAGTCATTACAGCTCATAACACAGTGGCTTGTGGACTGCTTGTCTTCCAGAACTTTTAATTGCTTTATAGATCTCTGGAATATGTTCTTAAAATTTATTTCTAATGACTCTGTCTCTAACTGTCCATGCAATATATAGATTTATAAAGTAAGTATTTTATAATAGCAATTAATAGGATAATCAGATGATTAACTGCCTAAGGAAGAATTGTAGAATGTCTTGGAGGGAAAGCACTAGAGAAGTCCCAAATTTTATATAAGCAAGTGCCAAACTTAATTATGGATCTGTTGGATATTAATAAACTCCCAGCTTTTTCTGTGATAAAGCTCTGAAGTCACAGGTTGTGAAACTGAGTTAACTCCAGTCCAGTGATACCATTTGTTGCATGAATACCAAACACATTCTACCATTCAATAGACATCTTCCAAGTTAGGAGTATCTTGTGCTCCTAAATGATAAGAATAAATACCAAATACTAAGCCAAGAGAGTCCGAGAGAACTCTTACAGCTGGGGTGGCATTTCAAATGGCAAAATACAGCCTCCTCATTGGCAATTGTTTCTGTTAGTGGAAAGAGTTTTGTCAAATGTATGGAGTTTTGCCAAAAAGAAAAGGCACTGATACAGCTTTTTATAGCTTCATACTGCATAATTTGCTACTGTTTGTGGCAACACAGTACATATCTGCATTGTATGTTCCTCTCTGTCAATTCAACCTTAGTGGATGGGGTTTAGATTTTAATTTAGCCTGTTCAAGAAGGGAGCATCAGCCACAACGTTCAGATTGTGACTTGGGTCACAAATTCCCCCGAGTCTGCTGAATGTCTGTATCAGTGCTTTTAGTTTACGATCCTCTTTAGACATCCTCCTTCCTATTCACAGTCAGAATGGGGCAAAGAGAGAGGTAGTATCTCCTATTTTCTTCTGGTCAGGTTGAGCCAAGTTTGCATTCTTTTTCGTTGCTTGCTTGTGAGGACTGCATCCATGATGAAAATCAGCAGAGCTAAGGAAAAAACTAATGCCAGCAAAACAGAAGCTGGACTGCAGATTTAAGAGCAACCCTTTCCTAATCATGGAGTTTGTCTTTACTTCTCCATGCTGAAGTGTTGTATCTTAAATATGTTAACATAAAGAGTATTCCTCATGTGAAGAGAGTAGTTGCATCACTAGGTCTAATAAAGGGTTGAAATTATTTTACCACCTACATTTAATCATGGACTCCTATGCCCCAATTACTTCACAGGTGCACAAAATTATCAAGATTAATAGAATTCCCTATACATGGTTCAGCATCTTTTTCCAGCACTTCCACATGCTGAGTTTTCATTTGTAACAACAAATGACTGATTTTCAAACAAGCTACAGTAGGAGATGGAACATTTTATGGCCAATTATAAGATGAATGAATGACTCCCGAAAACAGCTTGGTCAAGTTACAAGGCTCTATCTGGTAAACATTTTATCAAATAAGAAAAACAAGTCCCACAAAAAAAAAAAAAAACAAAACACAAACAAACAAACAAACAAACAAACACAAACAAAAAAACCCACAACAACCAAAAAACACAAACACGCACACACAAGAAAAGCCAAACAACCCCCCCCAAAAAATAAGACCCACAAAAAAAAAAAAAAACACACAAAAAAAGCCAAACAACCCTCCCCAAAAAAAACCAAACCAAACCAAACCAAACCAAACCAAATCAAAATAAAATTAAAAAAAAAAAAAAAAAAAAAAAAAAAAAAAAAAAAAAAAAAGAGAAAAAGAGGAAAGTATGGAGTATGTTGCTCAGTTCAGAGGACTACCTGAGAGCTGTGTTTCACTGTACATGGCCTCATTCTGCACTTAGTGAAATCAGTAACAAGGGTTCTTCTTGACTTGAGTGGATTCAAGACTGAGTTTATTGGCATTCTGCCCAACAGGCATCATTGAAACTGTAAGAACAAGGTCAGAGACTGCAGTGGGAATCCATGAATTGACAGAAACATATCCTCAAGCAGGTATCTGAGTCCCAAAAAGTCAACAGATTTAAAGATGTACTTTAAGCAGAGAAGATGCTTTGTTGAATCTTGGCCTTTGGCAGTTACTTGAGACAACAAGTTTTACTTAGTTTATGACTAAGCTGCTAAAATGTTTTGGGAAAAAAATATATTAATGCCAGGAGTCATTTTTATCTATGTTTTTACATTAAAAAAACTATTCCTGAAAGTATTGCTAATTAATGAAATGGCAAGGACATGCTTAGTTTCTTCTTACTTATTTATTATTTGGTTTTGTCATTTCTGGAAATACTTTTGTATGAAATCAGTTCAAAAATGCTACCAAATGGGAAAAAAACCCAAACCAAACCAAACAAAGAAGCAGCCCCCCAAAAAAAAAGAAAAAAAAAAAAAAAACACAAAAAACCAACAAACCAAACCAAAAAAAAAAAAAAATAAAAAAAAAAAAAAAAAAAAAAACAAAAAAAACACATGAAGAGCAACAACTTGCGATAGCTCTTGGGAATTCCATGACTTAAAAGTAAAATCTTCAGTCTCTGTTACTCTCCTGAGATTAATTTTCAGAAAGGTTAAATCAATACCATCAATGGCAAAAAAATGAAAACTGGACAAAGAATGCTAGCACCATTTCTGTTCCTTAGAATTTCTATGGATCATTTCTTTATTGCTTCAGCCAGTGTAGGAAAAGTAAGACTGTGAATGCCGTAGGAATGTCTAGCCTTCCATTCTGTTCCCTCAACACAATAGGTTGCTATTTCCCAGTGTCCCTGAGATATTACTGCTATGAACTTTACTAATAACAACTAAAAAGCGCAAAGATGACCTGTCAAGCTACATGTATAGGAACAAAATATCATACGTCAGAATAGAGTATCACAACTGCTACTTTTTGGTTTTAAACTCAATGGGATAGCTTATGATCTGATTCCATTAGTTTGTTACCATGCAGGTCCTTTGACTAGAGTATCTTGGAAATTTGGCATTTACTTATAAAGATTTCCTGAGGAGCCCAGAGAAATGAACTTTTCTGTGGTCAAACCTCTCCATTTTCCCAGAATCACAGAACGGTTGAGGTTGAACAGGGCCTCTGGAGGTCCTCTGGTCCAACTCCCTTGCTCAGCCAGGACTGCCCATAGCATGTTGCCCAGGACCATCTCCAGACATCTTTTAAATATATTCAAGAATGGAGTCTCTACAACATCTCTGGATGACCTGTGCCAGAGCTCTGTAACCTTTACAATGAAAAAAGTGATTCCTAATGTTTCGATGGAAACTCCTGTGCTTCCGTTTGTGGTTGTATCCTCTGGTCCTGACACTGGGTGCCACTGAAAAGATCCTGTCTCTGTCCTCTTCCCTTCAGGTATTTATATACATTTATGAGATTTCCCTGAACCTTCTCCTCTCTAGGCTGAGCAGCTCTAGTTTGCAGCCTTTGCTCACAGGAGAGATGCTCCAGTCCCTTCATCGTCTTAGTGGCCCTTCACTCAACTCTGTCCAGTAGCTCCAAGTCTCTCTTGTACTGGGAAGCCCAGAACTAGACCCAGCACTCAGGTGTGACATCACCAGGGCTGAGTAAAGGGGAAGGATCACCTCCCTCCACCTGCTGGCTGTTGGAGAATGGTGATTTTGCATCAACATTTTTTTGTTCCAAGTGTTAAATTAATTTGAAGGAGTCTTGGTGTCCTCTACTCCTGGGGAAATGTGCAAAAGTAAGGTATCAGGAATGAACAGGAGTGAGCAGCATTGAGGCAGGGGACATCAGAGACCTGTTTGTGGAACCTCTGGAAGAGATGAGGAGGCACATTGCTACCAGCAGCTCCATAACAGCCATCCAGGTGCCACTGAGTGAAGGAGCTGATGGTCTGTCTCAGTCCTTGTACATGATTGTACCGGAGTTCTCAAACGGACCTTATAGTGTTCATTTAGGAAATTCATATTTTGCTTCCAAAATGGGTTTGAGTTTGTTTCTTTTTAAATTTTGCCATAGTTTGGTTTTTTTGTTTTTTTTTTTTTTTTCTTAAATTTATCAGGAAAGGCAGGGGAAGCAGCATTATTGCCAAATGTCTCTTTCTTATGGTATCTTTTTAAAAATTGCTTGGACAGGAGTGAAAATGTATATATATATACTTAATACATAAGATTATCAAAACCACTAACAACTTTAACACAGGGAATTTTCAGGGAAATGAATGACTAGCTGAGGTTAATGGCCCTGAGCTTCACATTGGCCCATCAACTCTCCCAGTCAGTCATTAATTCCCAGGAAATGCCTTGTACCTTTATTGTTAATGCTTTAATACATTAAATTCAAGTTAAAGGCTTGAATTAATGTTTAGCCACTATAAAGTAAAACATAAGGATATGTTCCCACTGGACATATTCACTGTCAAATATATTTTTATTTACCTTATTTTGTATAGTTATTTATATAGAGGAACTGAATACTCATTTACCAATTTGCTTTGTTTTTACCATTCATAATACTACATAAAAAAATCCTCCATATGTCTTTGTAATTTATTTAATATTTCACTAAATATATCTAAGTTCAGGTATGACTGAATGTGCAAAATATAGACATGAGTATTTAATCATAAGATAGATAAATTAAAAATTGGTCAGAACTATTTTTGTTGTATCTAATTTGTATTATACCAGCATTATTATTGCAGAAAAAAAAAAAAAAGGCACTATGATTATTTAAAAGTTTCAGCAGAAAGTGGAAAATCAATTACTATTTTGGCTCCAAAACAATTGAAAGGTGGAAATTTGATGATGCCAGTTGTTCTTGTGAAATTTCTGCCTTTGTGACCTCCCTCACAGAGAAAAATGCTGTGGACAGGATTTTTTTTTTTCCTGCCATGTTCAGATAAGCCTGAGTTTGATGTAAAAAAACCAAACCAAATCAACAACAACAAAACAACACAAAACTCAAAACCAACCAGAAAAAAAAAAAAAAAAAAAACAAAACACTTGGATTCAGAGTGAATTTTTTTGTAAAAAGGCATGGTTCCCCGCAATGCTGAATATGTCCTGGTTTTTTTTCTTAAGTCATTTTATATGTTAATTAATTACTCTTCAGATGTGCTTGGCCACATTTTTAAACACTGCCTGTTCACTTTCTTTCAACACATGAAAAGAGCAGGTGAAGAAAAATCTTACTTTCTTCAATATGACACTCAAAATGTTGGTGTTTTTGTTTCATTCAATGGGCAGAAAATGTACTCTTCCCACTGTGGAAAATAGTTGCACATGAGCTAAAAAAACATGGCTTTGAAACTTATTTTAACATTTCCTAGACAAACAGTTTCTGGTGACGCTTCATTAAAGCCAACACAGTTATGATGGGGATAAATCTGACTTACTGTAATGTAACTGTATACTAAAGTGAGGTTTGATTTGATGTGTACATAAAAGCACATCAGAATCACTACTAGATTTCTGCATTAAGTTTCTATCAGCCTGGCAAATGTTCCTCAGCCACTGTCATGCATTTTTCAAGACAATATACACTCAAATGTCCTTGGGATGTGAGATTATGCTAAGTCAGGCCAAAATATGAGATGAAAGCTGTTTATAAAGGGATTCAGACAACTTAGTCTATATTTGTCTATATTTTGCTGTACTGTCCTGATGACTGACTTTGTATAAGTCACCTGAACTATCTCTGCATCAGTGTTGCCAGACCGTAAAATGAGAAAAATGCTCATAAGGTAAAGAGTGAGAGAAGAAAAAAAGGTTATTGTCACTTGAATTTGATACTCCACACTGGCTGTCCTGCCAGTGCAGTGCTTGTTATGTAATTCTGCGCTACAATCGATTCTCCATCCTCTAGGATCAGAGGCTGGGACAAGTTGTGTCCTGGGGTCATGCAGGTGTTGGAAGCACCGTGCAGATCCTCACACTCTCTTGCCCTCATATGGATGGCACCTTCATAGCTGGGAAAAGCATTTGAACTGTGAGTGAGCCCAGTGGTAGCTTCAGGTATGATGCATAAACATGAGGTACTTATAAAAGTCTGCAATTTTACATCTGCTTTCCTGACTGAATAATCTCACCATACGGGATAAAACTGCTCTAAGTTCTCCATTATTGAAACCAGTGTTGCTTGCCTTTTCTGGTGAAACCTTTGAGATGTATTGGGTAATCCATCTGGACATTTACATTACTGGTATCAGCTATGCCTCTTTACAAAGCTGTCAACTCTGCTTTGGATGTGCCACCTTCCCCTTTCTCATTTGTCTGTTCTTCCCACACCTTCAGTACCATCCTTATTACTGTGCCTTTGCTCGACTAGGGCGCATGATCATGGAAGTGCATCACACTAATGCATAGAGCAGGGGAGAGGCAGTGGCTTTGGGCCACATTGTGAGCCACAGGCGATCTTGCAGGACCCAGGTAAGCAACCCAGAGGAGATGGCCATTCCTGGATGTGTGTCTGTTGCAGCCTCATTCTACTCAGCAAATGCACCAGGTCTTGTATCAGAGCCAGCAGATGGCCCTTGCACAGGACTCTGGAGCAGGACAGGGACCTGGTCTCACAGATGTGCAACGAGATGTGAAAGGAGAGAGGGTTTGGGAATAGAGGGTACAGGAGAGGCACAGAGGAGAAAGCTTGTAGGGAGAGTGAGAAAGAAGTTGACAACACGGGGACATGGGTCGTGTTTGAAGAAATGCAGTGAATACAACCGATCATCACAGCTCTCAGCGCTGGAAATCTTTGGAAATAGTTTGCAATGGGAAAAAGTGGGACTGTACTGGGAACCAAACCATCATTTCCATCCTATTTTAGACTCTGCTTTTTGTGGTGATGGAATCAACCTTCCAGACATTAGATGAACAGGAGCCCAGCATGGGGAAATATGCCCAGCTCTTCAGACAGCCTGAAGCGGGGGCTCTCTGCATGGTTGTAAGCTGATCCTGTTTGTCTCAGTAGGGTGTTCAGGCTGCAGGCCAATGATGATAATTGAAATGTCAACATTAGCTATTTAATTGCACAGCAAAAAAGTATCATTCATCTCTATAGCTTTTTTACATTTATAAAAAGAAAATATTTCATCTACTGTGGCAGGTAGCTGCAGTGTCAACCAATTGCTAGAGCTGGTACAGACCTTCACCCCAAAACTGTGTCTGAATCAAGGAATTGCTTGGTTTGTATAAAAGATAATCCTCAATTTTCCTTAAAGATAGCACAAGTGTAAATATTTCATAGCTGCTAAAATTCCTTGCAGTCCCCCCAGTCAGCTGCAAAAGTATTCATGTTTAATATTTTTCAACAATTGGCTATTATTTACTAAAATATTATATAAGAAATTTAAATAATTTAAATAATTTATCCTATAATAATTTACTCTGTAGTAATTTCTACAATATATCGAACTTTTCCTCAGTACAAATAACGGTATCAAACCAGAAATTGAAAAACAGGGGGCACTCTGAGGTAGGTTGCATTGAATCTAATAAAAGCTATTAACAATAATAAACAAACAGCACAGCTACTCTTCGAACGCACTGGGTTGCATAGGGAGCAATGAAAAAGAGCTGTATCCTTATCATCAGCCATGGCCAACATGTTGCTGGGTTTTTCAAACAATACTACTGTGCCTGATTAAAGCATAGTCCTAGCTGATTAAAAATGGGGAGATTATTTCTCAGGAGCCACAGGGCACCGTGGCCATCTGGTCTTCCTGCTTTCAGAGGACAAACCATGGGCCAGAGAGGTGAAATGACAGCAGGGCTAGTGGTGTGATGAAGGGTCACACACCAGCAGCACATCTCTGCCATCACCTGGGGGTGCATTTGAGCTCAGGGAGGTCCCTGTGTTTTAAGAGACACCTGTTGCAATCACAGCTCTCATACAGTGAGATACTGCATCCTACCAACTGTTTTGAAGCCAGGCTGCTGTGATGCCTCTCAGAGTTTCATCTTCAGCGTCTGACAGCAACCCTATATCCCACCAACCTCAGCAGCTGTGACGGAAGCTGTTGGGTGGCACTTGGGTCTGGCTCTTCTTCCTTTTAGCTTAGGAAAGAGATCGCTGTCACATGAGTCATGCTTGCAGCTGTTCTATTAATACAATTCTAAACCAACACCTACCACAACCCACTCACCTATTCAGTAACACACCATCAGACACCTTTCACTCTCTCCTCATTTAATCCATTCTAAGTTTTTCCAAAAGATCAAAAACTGATAACACCGCTGGCCCAGTCACATTTTCCTCTTGTCAGCTATCATTTTTTACTCAGTAGACATAGAGGATTGTATCTGCTCTTCTTCTTCTTTTTTTTTTTTTTCCTCTTTTTCCAAATGAAACTTTGCTACAGCCTGAAATTGTAAATAACCTGCTGAGAATATATAGTAAGGAGTTCAAAAGATCATTCTGTCAGTAAAATTATTTTTAGCCAATTACGTTCTCTATCTCTGTCTCTCTTACCATTGCCACCAGTCTTCAAGGAAGCTTCTTGTTAACATTTTGAAAGTAGCTTACAGAGGCCTTGATGTGGTTCAATGTGCTTTTTACCTTCAAAGGACTCTACCTGCAAGTTTTGTTTGCATACATCTCCCATTAGGCTAGGTCATGCAACACTAGGGTACTGTACAGCTTGCCCAGTAACCTAATATATATTGTTATATAGTTCTGAACTATGGTTTTAGCTTGTGCTCTGCAGCCCATTACTGGGTGCCCACCTTTTTTAATATTAACAATCAGCCAACATCTAGGCAAGGACTTTCTGAGAATGCCAGCACACCATGGTTAAAATCTACTTTGACAGGTTATCTGGAACAGAGAGTTTGTCTTCTAGATCATTACATGAAAAAAAAAAAAAAGCGTGCTCTTTCTAGGTGTCTAATACTGTCTTAGTTTCTTTGGCCTCCTGCATTGCTTCTGTGTTACACACCTCTGCCTGAAACCTCCTCACTCTGCTGCGCCTTGGCAAAATCCAAGTCTGATAGGGAAGCTTAGCCTGCAGTGCCTAAACGAGGGAAGACCACTTCCCTGGTGAAATTCAGTTTCATCCATGACCTCTTTTCACATATTCATATTTACACAAAGGCAGCCTTCATGCTCCCGACTCCATTCAATCTTCCATGTTGTCCCTTCACACAGCTTAGATCCTTTTTATTCAGATCTTCCCCAGATTCACTTCCATTGTGCATTGTAGATGTAGTCCTTTGACATAATGAACTCTTGCACAGCTGTAGAAATTATTGTTGAATTGTCAGTTCTGTTCAAAATGTCAGCATTAACTGTTACCCAGCTGGTCATCTGAGCAGGAAGAACTACCTAATGGGCTCATGTGCCGCTGCCTGGTGCATGGGAGATGTGAGAGCTTTCTGCAGGGCCAACAGCACCATGGCTTGGTAGCCTGAGAATGAAAAACTCTGGTCATTTCCCTTTCTGATTAAATACCATCTTTGCCTTATAAATATACATATGAGAAAGTATGAATTTGGGGCTGATCATATTTTTCCACTAATAAGTTGAGCCCACGTTTTGTATAGAAAAAAAAATAGTTAATGCTTTAGTGCTAGAAATAATTTTCTAACCAAAAAAAAAGTAGCAAAAGTGGCTGAGACTTTCCAGCTTCAGGATCTGTGCCTTTTCAAAACAAATATTCCAGTTTCACAATACTTGGAACACCGCCTGATCAATGCTAGCACACAGCTTCATGCATGGATCAGGGGTGCTGAAACTGCTCTCACTGGAATTTTTGATACAGTTCTACTCAAAGTCCATAAAAAGCATAAAGAATCAGAATTATGAAACCAAATGCTTTTGAAACTCTGGAAGCACAAGTTTCTGGTTTGGATCCATACTCAGTCTAGAAAGGACATACTATTGTGAAATGGATTGACTAATGTTGTGAAAGATATTGTATGATTTTGGTATAAATAAATTCTACAAATCTTATAAGATTTCATCCACTGTCATTCTTGCCATAGCATTTCCTCTCCTAGAAAAGACACCATGGTTTTGAGATGTTTGTCTCAATTAGTTTTCTCATCAGTTTAAACACTTTTCCCAGTTTAAGATAGTTACGTATCACTTAAAAATAAATTTACAAAAAAAAATCCTATAAAATTGGTTGCAATCATTTTAAATAATTAGCCACAGCTATTATAACATGCTAGACTGATAGTATTTGTTGATTATATTAATTTATCATTTGTTGATCATGGTTCAAAATGTAAATAAAACACCAAGAAATTACAATCGAACATTGAGAGTATAAAACTGTATTATTACAACTGAACTGGAGGGGAGTGCTGAGATTTGACTGCCTCAATTTATTCCTGGGGAAAATATCAGCCAGAAATCATAGCTGTGAGACTCAGAAGATGTTGCTTGCTCTCACTTATTTTAGGTAACACAAGGACATTGCATAGAGATTAGCCTGGTATAAATGTGGGAGAGTACTAAGGTTGAGAAATGCCCTGTAATTCCCAGAGAAAACATTATTTATGATCCACTGTGAAGGGCTACACTATGTTACACTGAACAAATGATCTGGTGAGAAATGATGGACTCAGACTAAAGCCAGTCTTTACATCTTGTAGGGCCAGGACAGCTTTTGCCAATACGTTTGTCTCTATCCAGGAATATAAATATTAGACTGAAAAAAAGCACTAAAGGCTGAAATGGAATTTTGTACAGTCCATTATTATTACTAAAATGGAATTACAATTTCTTTCTCTATGCATCCCTACATAGGTTTCCTTATCATCTAATTGGCCTAAGAGGTGAAACAGAGTTGCTTGCTAGAATATCTATTTTCGTATACATATTAATCTAATGGGAGTTCTATTTAATCTTTCCCTGTTTGTAAGACTTCACAGGCTGGATACAAATTGCAGCTTTGTTTAAGTTTTTTTTTTAATTTAGTACCGTACTAGTGTCATGTTCTGCTAACTATGAACTAAGATGCTTCACAATGATGCTGAGGGTGCAGCAATTTCCATCATTGTATGCAGTATTGGAAAAGCACAGAGTATCCTGCATTTTAGGGTGCCAAAGAGTTTTTCTTCGAAAAGATCTTTACCAAATATTTATTTCTTTTGAAACTTTTTCCTTTGAACATGTAGCTTTCCAAGAGTTTGCCCTTGGCTGTCTTTTAGTTTGTTTTGTTTAGTGTTAACAAGAACAAAAGTTGTCAAATAAATTCTCTCAGTCCCAAGTGTCAGAAAGCTACCTCTCTGTAACACCAGGAAATTAGTGAAATACCCACTGATTTTTGTTCCATCAGTTCCTTTCCTGGTTCATCCTCTGATCTTCCGAACCAAGAGCAGGTCCATGATACTAAAAAATAGAAAACAGCTGCAATTGTGTACCTGGGTATTAATTCTGATTGCTAGTGTCTCTTCTGGAGAAAGAGGATTCAATTCTGTCTCCATTGCAGCCAGTCACAAAACATACCAACCTCAGCAGGGCTGCAATTTCACCCAGATATTTTGCTCCACTCTGCCTGTGAAGTTTCTACACTGTGGTGCGTAGCATGTCTCTGGGTGGAACTCTGACTGCTGTGATCCCAGAGCTCTGCATGATCCCAGCTGGAGGACTCCCAGAGCAAGAAGGGAAAGGAATGCCCTTAAGTAATTTTAGTTTTCTGACCAGTAAATAGATGTATCTCAGGCAAAGTGTTACAGCAGTACTTCTTGCAACTCTCTCTTCTTGCATTGTCTTTAACAAGCTCTGTTTCAGTGAGGGATTTGTTTTGTTGGAGGTGTTTTTTTTGTTTGTTTTGTTGCTTTTGTTTTTAAGTTAAAAATGTATCTTCTATCTACTTTTCCAAGTGTAAAAATCAGGTACAAATACTTGTACATTCCCCAAGATTTATTCTGTTGTGTCACGTTCTTATGTCTTTTCCTGCTCTTTAAGGAAAAAAGAGACACACTTGTTTGTGATTTTTTTTTTACTATTAGAAGATGAAATTAAAATATACCTGTTTTGAATAATACAATACCATTGTGTGTATATATGTGTTCATGAGAACATATGTAAATATATACATATAAATACTGATATGTGATTTGAGTTTGCGTGGCCAAGCATTAAACCACAGGCTATGTCTCTTGAGATACAGCTATTTTTTTGACCCTTTTTAGCTTGGGATGATACAGCCTTCACACGTCTGTTGAACCGAAGGAATGTAGCAGCAGTGTCAAGTCTGTGTCATGCATACATCATGGGACTTAAAGCGTTGTTCAATCCAAAAGAATAGCTCACTATATGGTCTGCAGTGAAAAAAGAAAAAAAAAAAATCTAAATGTGAATAAACCAAAGCAGTGATTTTAAAAAACTTTCTGTGTCCAAAATTCACTTCTTTTGATTTCAGCCCAGCCAAGTATAGTCTCATGGTCATATGACTTTCACAGTTAAGTTCCTCTTTGATAGAGTCATGAAGCCCTGATGAAAATTAGGTATTCTGTGGTTTAAGAACTCATTCAAAATTTAGGCTGTGTGTTGTCAGAGCTGTGTTTCAAATAAAGAATTTTTGAATTCTGAGAAAGTGTCAGTTCCTGCATGCCTCCACTCATGCTTTCTCTAAGGACAATGAAGTCCTTTGCAGGAGCATTGCTGAGGTCCAGAGAGCTGGGCCGTGGCCTCAGGGCAGCACCCAGGCGAAGGTGTGTTGAGCCAGACCAGCCATGCCCTGTACCGTGATCTTCTTTTCACTCTCCCTCTATCCACCAAGGCTGCAAGCAAAACATATTTACAAACAACAGAATTAGCTGTACCATGCGATTAGTTAAACTCTTTTCTAAAAACATGTGGGCTGGCCCCTTCTCCACCACAAGTGTTATAAATAACTTGCTTCCTGGCTGTCATGTTGACAAACTGAACTCCTTGCACCACCTCCGCCACCCAACCCCCACCTTCTCCCTTCACAAACACATGTTACTTCTCCCAGGTCTTCAAAGTTTATTTCTCAAACACTTTTTGGGGGGGCAGGAGGGAGGAAAGAGGAATAACTGTGTTCACACAGGTCAAAAACATCCATTACACCCAAATCCTTTCTTGTATGCTGGGACATTCAGGAACTAAGCCCCAACCTCTTTTGAAAGTAACACAAAATATTAGCATGGACATACTCTGCAAAGATTAGAAACCTTGAACTTCAGAAATCCTGCAGTACTTTTTAGGTGACATGGAAGTGGACTGAAATCCACCAGGTGTTGCGCAGAGGTAGACACTTTCATCCTGCACCTGACTTAGCTGTATCTGTGATGCTTATTTAAACTCCTATTGTAAGGCTTTTTGCTCTCACTTAAAGGCCAGCTAATGTCTGACCTTGTGAAAATCACTCTTCAGTGCCAATGATTTGATCAGCAGCGTACTGGAAAGTAAAGTACTCCCCAATTTAAATAAAAAAGCCTAATTTTATACTGCATGCTCAAAACTGAAATACTTTCTAGCAAGTCCTTCATGTCCTGTGCTTTACACACAGGGCTGAAGGGTTCTCTTTCTGTGTTGAAGTCATTAAGATCCAGAAATAAGTAACAAGACGTTTCAAGTGACCTGCTGTAAGTGTGTAGCGAGTTAAGTGAACAAACTTTGTGATAAGGAGATATCTCTGTCTCTTTTTTGGGAGTCTCCCAAACGCTGACTTGTTTTTTACCTATACGAAGCATCTGATGTCACTTTTCTGTGTGGGTGGAAAATGCTGTACAAAGGTTACACAAGTTCTTTCATCCTTGCTCATGAAAGTAAGCTCATATTGCATTTCCAGTAACTAAGTGCATTACTATAACAGGTTGGAGATTTACAGCATGCATACGTGTGTACCTCTGGTGACTAACTGGCCATGTGTTCTCTCCTTTCCTCTTAATCTTGCTCAAATTATTGCTTAATATGAATGTTCTTTTGGCCTGAGTTTATAAAGATAGTGCAGCCAATATTTCCAGCTATCAGTAAGTAGGCTTCATAGCACAGGACGGCTGAAGCTGTACCTGCTCTGCATGTTACAGAAACGAGCTTTTTAGAAATTAAAGCGTCTGGGACTTATAACCCATAAAATAGCCTATTTCTTCATGCAAGTACTTAAACAGAGAGCCACTGCTTTATATAGCATAAGAGTATATATTTGCACTTGAGAATAGGGAAAATCTCACTGCCAATAGCTTAATACTAAGCAACTGATTATGAGTTTTGTTAGATGGAGGCCTATAAAAAGCTGGAATCAGTGGAGTTATCTCAGTTGATACAATTGACCAGAACTATCCAAAAGCCTTTGACTAAGTGTTTTTCTCCAGAAAGGCTGTTTAATACACGTGACAGACCAGGATGCTGGAGAAACCCTCCTCATGGCTAAGATACGAAGTCCATGAACGAGTTGCACTCAGAGGTGTGGGTGAAAGTTGAGGAGCTTTACACAAGCCATTTTTTGCTAACGTAGTTCCCATACCACAGGAGGGTAGGTGTATCAGCACAGAGATCATCACAGCTACTTAACAGAGGCTGTGCAAACCAGGAGGGCTTGCAGCCTCCCACACTACCTACAGCTGCCAGCTTCACCTGAGCTAACAAGTTCAAAGGCAGCTCAGATGTGCCTGCATGAGCTCTGGTAACAGCTCTGCACCAACAACAGGAGCACATTATAGGGGCGTGAAATGAAGAGTAAGAACAAACAACCTAGATGGCCTTACAGAAACTGAGGCAGGGTGTCTCATGTCTTCTAGTAGGGCTGTTGATGGGAATGAACTCAAGAAAAGGGCTATGTGCTTATGTGGGAGCATCTGCAGGACACACACACACACACACACATATATAAAATATTGGCCAAAACTGAAGAAAAACATGGTGAGGACCCCTTCAAGGCCAGGTGAATGGCAGCTCACTACATAAATAAAAAGCAACAACCATTAGTGAGGCAACTGGAAAGTCACAGACACTTTATTGACTTATAAACAGTGACACTCTGGAAAAAGGCTGGATCGCTCTTGACAACAGCTCTGCAGGAAAGCATCTGTAGAGTATGTCATCTGTGCAAAAAAAGGAAACCAAACAGGCAAATGATGTATTATGAGGCGTAAGAAACTGCGTGGAAAATACATTATAAACAGCATAATGTGATAGGTAAATGAATAATACACTGCCAACTGGGATGCTGCGTTCAGTTTTTGTCAGTGTTTTTACAGAAGATAATACAGTAACAGAGGAGATTCAGATAAAAAGTAATTAAACTAAGTAGAAGAATAAAGAATTTTCTATATGAAAAGATAAAAAGGATTAGATCCATTTAATTTAAAGACAAAATAAGAAGGAATATATTAGAGGTTACAATATGAAGACTCTAATACAAATGAAATATCCTGTACTCCTATTCAACATTTTTCTCATTCAAAAAGTGGAAATATTACATGATAAAATCCGTAAGGCATGATAAAAGACCACATTTTTTTCACACAACACAAATACAAAATTATTTTCTGGAACTCTTTGTTCTAGCAGGATTAAAATGGACTGTACACTTTTACAGAAAATTAGAATATGCAAATTCATTAAGTAGAAGACATATTTTTCAGGAAGTTATATACACCATCTTTAGATTAAACAGATCCTAGCCAGATACCATATGCTAACTCCAGCACACATTCAGGAGAGTTAAAAAGGAAATATGGGAGGGAGAGTGACATGAAAATAGTTGTTCTACAACTAATGGCATTACTACTTAAGATGTAGTATCTCACATCCTGTTGTTAATAGATGGAAGAGTCACAAGTTGTTCATGAAGGTAAGATGAATGCTTTTCCAATGGTAAAGCTTCTGACCCTATCCTGGTGTTGCTACAAGCCAGTGAACTCTAAGGTGTGCATATATCCATGCAGAGAATCCACTCCTGATGCAGACCTGGATTGTGCCAGCCCTATGCCTCAGGCCACAATGACACCAAGAAGAAAATCTACTTCTGGCATGGAGAGAACATATTCCTGAGACAGGATTTAAAAGAAAATAATAATACTGAGAGCTATGTGTAACTGTTTGCAAAAAAACTGAACAAGTCCCAGCAGTGACAGCCTAGCAGTCAGAGAGTGGAGAAAAAAATGCAGAGCTAATTAATTTATTACATAAATCCATGGCTTATCAAGTGGTTATCACCACATACAAAAGCCGTGATGGGAAAAAAAAAAAAATAAATTGGAGCTTTCAGGAGCATGTACCAGCATTCTTTTGGAAGGATAGCACTGGTGTGTTACTGAACCTCCAGGAACAAGTGACTCATGACATACTGCATGCATTGGCCAGATTTTTCCAAAACCAGAAGCTCTTCCTTCCCCCTACATTAAAAAGAGAACAAAACAAAACAAACCTCAAAGAATCCTAAAGCCCACAAACAGTACAATGAGAAAAAAAAAAAAAAAAAAAATTAAAGCCCCTGGTCTTCGTAACCCAGTTCCTCCTACATGCATTTCCCACAAACTGTCAACTTCCCACAGGAATCTACCCACGTTACACATCACAGCACAATGCTCCCGACAAAGGCATCTCAACTCATGATGTTTCAGGCAGCCTTTCAAACCGCCTTCAGTGTATCTAGGTTCACCAGCTCTGTAATTAGGCGTTAAGTTTGAGCAATCCAGGAATTTATGCAGGAGGATACTTCTTTGGCTGTTCAGCATGATTTATGCGTGCATGGTCTAGCTGGAACGAACAAAGGTTCATCCCATGAAGAAACTGAGACTTTACATACACTAGCAAGCTCAAATTCAGTGAAGCACTTAAACGTGTGTTCACCTCTATATTTAGAATAGTATTTAAGTAAATATCAGTAGCTCAGTGGTCCTTCCAGTTCCATGGCACTAAAGCATGCGTAAAACTGCTCTCATAAGCAGGCTGAAATTTATGAACAACACCAGTAATAATGTTAATAATCATCATCGTCCCAACATCTGCTCTGTTCAGCTTCACGTGACAACACCAGACTTCATAAATGAACTATGATAAATTATAAAGCATAATTTCTTGCTATAAACAAAGCAGGAAAGATAACATTGTGAACAACATTGATTCTTGCCCATACACTCTTCTTTGGTCCATGCCAGAGTGTTGCAGGGTTAAAATGACCATTTAAAATGCCTCTTGGATGTGTAATTAACTCTCAAGAAGTGAATATTCCTACTGAACCAGAGAACTGAGGGCTCCGTCATATAGTTCATTTTTGTCTCCAACATCAAGGGTTAGGACAAAAAAGGTGGAAAAACATCGTTCCAAGAGACAAAGAAGCAAAATACAAAATACAACAAAATGTAAGACAAGATTATGAGTCACATCAGCAGCCAGTTCTACAGAGGGCTGCATACATGTTTTCAGATGTTTTGCTAATTGTTACACTGGTACATGTTGAGAGAGGTGATGTTAATTACTCTTCTCATATTCCCCAATGTTTGCTCAGAATGTGAATAACAACAGATTTGGCAATCAATTCTTGAAGTTTCAGCACCTATCATTCCTAGCGTAACTCAGTAATCTAAAGATGCATCTGCCTCTGTTTTCACCACACATACCTTAACTGCCACATTGATTTACATTGTTATCTCTCAGGTGTATTAGATGACTTCCTGCGGCCCCTTCCAACTTTCAGATGAACTTCAGATACACTGTAAGCTAGACAACACAATGTAGCTCTATGGCTTCCAATACACTATCATGTCTGATACTCCGATATTTCCTTTATTTTTTTTCATTTACCTCCATATATATTTCATTCAATGTTTTTTCAAAAAGTATAGAGCCATTAGCATGCATAGAACCATACAGCCATAGAACAGTTTAGGCTGGAGAGGACTTAAAAGATCATATAGTTCCAATACCCCTGCCATGGGCAGGCATACCTTCCACTAGACCAGGCTGTTCAAAGCCCCATCCAACCTGGCCTTGAACACTTGCAGAGAGTTAGCATCCACTGCCTCTTGGAGCTATTTGTTCCAGTGTCTCACCATCCTCACAGTGAAGAACTTCTTCCTTATGCCAAATCTGAATCTACCCTCTTCCCGTTTAAAGCCATTACTCCTTGTCCTATCACTGTATGCCCTTGTAAAAAGTCCCTCCTCAGCTTTGCTGTAGGTCCCCTTTTCGTACTGCTGTAAGGTCTCCCCAAAGTCTTCTCTTCGCCAAGCCGAACAACCCCAACTCTCTCAGCCTGTTCTCAGAGAGGAGATGCTCCAATCTCCTAATCATCTCTGTGACTCTCCTCTGCACTTGCTCCAACAGGTCCATGTCTTTATGTCCTTATGCAGACCTCAGTAGTGTTCAAGAACACCTGCCACAATGCCATCGCTGTAGGTGACTACCTAACCATGCTGTGACAAACAATAGTTAGTGCTTACTCTAGTGCCATGTTTTCCTAGGTGAATTTTTGTTTTTCTGAATCTAATCTTTATTTACACTTTCTTGTCTTTCAAAGAAAAGTGACCACATTTTATTTATGGTTAATTTTCTGAAGTAGCTTCACTATTGCAGTTGAATCTGAAAATTAAAATCTTTGCACCTACTATATGTATAGGTATCATAAAATACATAGAGCTATCTTAATTATGTCCTTTTGCCAGGAAATATTCAAAATGAAAAAGGGAAAAGTTAGTGGTTGAAAGACTCACCTATCTCCACTGGTACGTGGTACAATTTTTCCATTTGATCTTTACTGCGACCTTATGCAAACCACAACATTTCAGGAAATGTTCTGATCTTTCTAGTCAGTGACTGTGAAGCAACATTTTAAAAGAAGATTTTCAGACATATTACCAGTTTCTTATTCCATGGAAATGCGAGGGAGGAGAAAAAGAACTCTTATCTTACTTAGTCATTAAACACTGGTGTTAATGATATGTTCATATATCTAATAACTTTCAGGGTTTTATTTGTGTTAATAATAATGTAAAACAAAGTGAAAGACAAATTATAAAAGTGAGAATTTATTTTTTATGTTTGAGTCATCACTGAAAGGACAGAGTGACACCATATGGATGGTCTACCAGATGGTTCCAAGACACTAAGCCTTAAGATCTGCCTGAGTGCAGCACCAGACCACAAGGTTCATGAGTGTTGGAAACATGAAAAATTTGGGGTATTATACTATTATCTCTAAAAAATCAAGCTTACAGCCCCCCCAAATATAACACTTGTTGAAAAATAAACAAAAATAATTAAAAAAAAACCAACCAAACAAAAACAAAACCAAAAGCAAACCAGAAACCACCAACAAAACCTCTCATAATTTTTAATTGCTTAAAGTACTTTTGAAGAATCTTGAAATAAGAAAAGTTGCAATGGACCCTTGCCCAGCAGACATTCTTGGTATGAAGTTTTGGGGCCAAACGTCTCTGTGTTGGTTTCTTGTAGCTCTGCAACACACATAGCACTGTGGGTTCCCAACCACTGGGTCTCCTGACTTTGACAGGTCAGTTAGTAGATCCTTGCAAGCTGCTGAGCAGGAACGCAGGGCTCCTCTGCCCCTTGAACCAAGGTTCTGCAGGCAGCCAGGCTGGCAGTGCCTGGCAGGAGGCAACAATAGGCAGTGTCACTTTTGCAGGACAGTAGAAGGCAGAGGGCAGGAGGAGAAAGTGTCCAGAGCTTGCTTCCCTTCTCTTCTGTGGGAGTCAACCCAGCTTGTTTGCACCTTTCAGCCTTGCTATAAAATGGTGGCTTAAAACCTGCATGCATTTGCTTTGCATGTTTCTTCCCTTCTAAGGGGCAAAGAGGAACAAAAGCAAAGGGTTCAGTCCCCAGAGAAGTAGCTCTTCATTTCTGTATACATGCAGTTTTCTTCCTGTGTCAGGACACTGCTTGAGGATGTGGCATAGAAAGAGGAGGAGGTAAGGTGGATGAGATCCAGTGTAGTTTATGTCCAGGTTACGCTCTGGACAGATGCAGCAACACCTCATAGACAAATATGCTCAGCCCACAGCTTTCCTACAGTGTGCCCACAGCTCACAGAAACAGGAGAGGGGACAAGTTTTAAAAAAAAAAAAAAATATGGGGTTGTTGACCTGGTTTTGTTTGTTTGCTTTTTGTCAAACTCATGTTGACATAGAGAGTCAACATAAACTACAATTACTTATCATGTCTGCAATTATTAGGAAGAGTTGTTCCAGTTTCAGTCCTAATTATTAATCCATAATTGTTAATTTCAGATTCTTTTTTGGCACAGTATGAGGGACTGTACAAAACCTGCTCATGAAAATAAGCTATGACCATAAAGGTGTAAAATGAGATAATTGCAGTTTGAAACAACAACAAAAAAAATTGTTTCTACTCAATTCCCTTGATAATTAAAACTTACACCTCATGGTCATACCTTAAGCATCTACTGGGGGAAAGAAGCCATTTTGTTCCTTGTTAGTCCTATTTTACATTCCTGCAATGGTGCTGGAATAAAAAGACAGACCAGTGACCAAATGGAAAAGTCTGCATAGTCTTGAAGCAAAGCATGCTTAGGATTTAAAGTCCTTTTTCTGCGATACTAGTTTTGTTAGGACAGGTTGGCTTTTTGCTTTCATTCAAAATAGGAACAGAGGCAACCAAGCTCAGGTTCAAGTGTCTCTTGAAAGGCTCTTCAAGCCCACATGCCTTCCTCTGTCTCTGTAGCGTGAAAGCAGTGGACTCTTCAAGCTCTCCCATGCTGCTGCGGCACATCTGCTATTGAAAAACTCTGGTGGGAAAGATGAATAACAAAGCCACTTCCATTTTTTCAGGTAAAGAAAAATCTATTGTCAACAGTCTTCCACAGAAAGCAAAGGAAGGATGATCATCACCAGAGCAGTGCTATAAGGTGGTGAAACCCTTCCCTGCAGTATGTACACCATCTCTCTCTGGTTGACACTGACAATGAAACCCTGAGCCTTCATGGTTTTAATTTCTCCTGAGAAGGTATGTTTGGTGGGTTCTCCAGGAGGGCTGGAGACCTCTGAGCACATCATGTTGGGACTAGCCCATCCCAACTGTGGGTGAGCCCATAGGCAGCCCCTGGGTCTATGCACCAGCTCTGCTGGGCGGGCTCCCAGCCCTCCCAGCTTTGTCAAAGGGAAGAGTCAGGGCTGTGTAATGAGGGGCAATAGGACAAAAGGAGGTGAAAGAGCAGTTATGAGAAGCAATCTTCAAATGATCACATCTTGACATGTTTATTTACACTTTTCATCATAAACTCCACTGGCCACATTCCTAATCCTAAAGATTTTGAAACATGCAGCAGTACAGTTACTTTTCCTGGACTAGGGTATGCTCACTAGCCACAAGTCATCACTTGGAACCCCTTCACAATTAAGCCTTAATTAAAACCTTTCAGGATAAATAGTAGACAAATTTAGACTAGGCTCCCTCCAGTTTTTGCCAGTAGAAACACAAGTGCTGTGTGTCCTGAGGGATGAGTGAGTGGCTGCTTGTGATTTAACAGAGGACTCCTGGCAAAAATATTCTCCCTTAATCCATAATAAACTCCATGTTTCAGGTGTCTGTGTTTGTAAAATGGGCAGGTGAGAAAATAGGCAATCTGTCTGTTTGAGATTTTTTTCCCCTTTCAAACAAAAACACCTTTCAAATTAATTAATCTTAAAAAGAAGGCAATACTTTCTTTTTTAATAACATTAACTCTGCAGGAAAACAAATGTTTCCACAGAACATTAGCAGTAATCAAAGGGTAAATAATCTATAGTCAATCAAAATAAATGTAACAGATGGCACAAATCTGCTTTCACTTGCAGTAAATGAGTGTATATAGATATCTACATGGGTAAATAGCCTTCTCGGAGGTTTATTCTGGAGAAAACTCATAAAACTTGGAAATGCCAAATAGATATCTTTATGTCCCACTGTGCAGTCGCTCATAAGCTTCATGTACATTTACTGTAAGAGCAACATTGCCACTGATTATTACTGACTGAATGCAAGCCAAATATGTCTTTGAAACAATCACATAAGGAATACATTTGCAATATTTTAAACAGCTACAAGTAACTGATCCTAGATGTAATTAAATGAAGCCATTTGTTACTGTATTATTCAAATGTCCTGCTACCATGCAAGATGTACTTTTCTCAAAATATGCTAATCTCAGCCATGCTGGCCCCTTTTTTTGCAAGTTCTTTTCCTTTATTGTTCAAGCTGAGCAATCACTCTGCATATTGACATTTCTGTTCAAATAAACACACTTAGGAATGAGGTTCCTTGGCATTTCCAGAACCTCAGAGTGTTTTCAAGTGCACTTCCTATTGCCTTTTGCACTTGAGAAAGCCCCATGTGTAATTTTAAAGAAGAAATACGGATTCTCACAACATGAAACACATGCCTTGTGAAGAATAAAAATTTTGCAACATGTGGCCTACTGTCCACTCGGAACGTGCTGCTGTTACAGAGGGCCACACACTTGTTTCTCTTGAATAGAATATTATTCTGTCAGTAAGTCATTGTGAATCAAAGGGTCTCCTAAAGCAATAAAGTGCTGTACAAGAAGCTCGATAAAAACAGAACAGGGTTTGAAGAGCTGCAATCGTTAAATAACATGATAAGATGGAGACAGTCAAATACATCAGGTGTATATTGAACCCTAGAGTACTTAAGAAACTTACAGTCTGGTTTAATTACTTATCAAAGATGTTTTAATGCTGCTTTGCAAGAGGTCTTTTTCTTACTGAAAATCAGCTTTTCAATAAATTTCTGTTGCCCCTCTGGCAGGATCATTGCAGTAAAACTGCATTAATCAAGGAGTATAATGAACGCCTTTCCCTGCAGCTGACATTTCTACCATTTCATTTTTAGTAGATTTTTCTTTGATTTGCTTAATTATTAGCTGTTTTTATGCCTGCGAGAGTGTATGATGGAACAGAAGGGATGCTTGCTTAGTGATATTCAGCACAGTTTCATCATCCTGTTTTTACACCAGCATAAAATTGGCATAATACAGTGATAAATCAGGGCTGTAACAGCTAATACTTCACATCTCAAGAAGGCATAGTTATTCTGTTGTGGGGTTTTTTTGTTTGTTTGTTTGGGTTTTTTTGGTTGTTTTTTTTTTTTTTTAGGTACCCATAGTTACTTTCATAGTTGTTCTTTGTTTTTTACTTAATCTTACTGTTCTGTTTCACCAGTCCCTTACATCTTGTGAAAGCTTGTGTGATATCCAGTGTACAGAAGCGTGAATTCACTTAGTTTTGAAAATTTTCATCAGACTAGCGGTTTGGTTTTGCAGATTCCCTGTCAGATATATCTCACAGCTGTAGCTTACTAAACCCAAATGCTCACATCATGCAGAATAAAACAGAACTGAATTGATATGTGTATCATAAGAAGTAAGTTTTTATAAGCCAGATGCAGAAAGACAGTTTTGGCTTCTGGGATGCCTGTGTGTATGTACAGAAAGGATACCTCTCATCATATCAGGGTTTGATGACTGCTGCTGCAATGCATCTGACTTTTTCAGCGCTGTTTCAACATCTAGGCTGCCATCACTGTTAAAGCTGTAGTTCTGTGATAGCTGTCACATACATTGTGTTTTCAGCTGGCTTCATGTGCTTTAAAATCAATTCACAGCTCTTGTTATAAGGAGACATTTGTTTCTTAAGAGAAGAATGATGTGGAGGATGATGTGGAAAGAGAAAAACCATGAACACTTCCACGGGGCCTCTCCAGGATGTGATGTCTCAGCTAGAGCTCGTGTTTTCCTCTAGATATCTCAGACGTGCTTCCAAAGTAGCTCAAGCCCATTTGCATCCTATCTATCCGCTGTGGTCCCCTGCCCTGCCTGCTTCCTTCCACCAAGGTGGGTGGGCTCTCACCTGCCCATGCAACAAGTAGGGAAATGCATTTCTGCCAGTGCAGCTGAAAAACAAGGACTGCAAGGAAGCATTGAGCTTTCTGTCATCAGCTCCAGAAGCTGATAGAACTGGTGCAAGGACAGGACAGGAGTGCTCATGCTGATGGGTGTGGGCAGGACATCAAACTGCCATTCAGCTTCATCTTCTGGTTATGATGTCACATCTCGCTGTGCCCTGCCAAGGAAGAGGGAGGAGATCAGACTCCTTATCCTGTCACCTCCCCCAGCCACATGCTCCTGCCCCATTCCCTTTGGGTCGGCACTAGCAATCAAATAGCCGTGGGGCAAATCAATTCAGAGAATTGACCCAGTGGAAATCTAACACTGCATAGAAAAAAATATGTAAATAAAAGAACATTTTTCTACCAGATATGTCAACCTGTCAGATGAGTTGACTCACCCTAAGGCTACACAGTTGGCAAAACCAATATGAGGAGGGAGGAGGGTACCTGCAGCTGGGGAAAGGGGGCAGGGCAGAGGAAGCAGGACCCTCCTTTTCAGTGGAAGGTGGACACTGGCTTGACAGAGCTGCTTTTAATGTGAAGGCACCCCTTCTGGTTCTTTGACATCCATGGTTTAGATGAAGGTGGCTCAACAGGGAGCAACATTCATAGATGCAAATTTTAGCTCCTGAAGGTTCATCCACCAGGGTTGATCCTCTAATCAGTGCAGGGAAATGGACTTCTGTGGGCAAGTGACTGAGGATGCCCCTATCTTGTTTATTTTTATTGATTATGAAGGGAGCCCAAAGAAATTACTTCCTCTAGGCACAAAGTGGCCTTTGTGAAAACCTATAACAGCAATGATTTTCAGCTTGTCTCTCCACAGATCCCTGTAGCTCTTCATCAGAGGTCTGAGAACCAGTAGGATGGGCTTTACCCCACTGACCAGGGGCTTGCCCAATTGGCTCGCATCCTGGCAGCTTCCTCAGAAGTCATCTGTGAGCTCAGGAGTCTGTGGATCACAGGCAGAAACCAACAAACCCACAAAACTACACCATCAATTCCCTTCGCACAGGCAGGGCCGCAGAAATGAAGAGGGAGCGATAACGTTTCTGAACTATTGCTGCCAGTGAATTAAATAGTTAACAAAATTGTTCTTTTTTTAAAAAAATGCATATTTTAAAATAAATAATATCTGTATTTAAATAAGATTATCTGTGGTTTTTACTACACACTCATGATGCTTGCCTTGCACTTTCCATGTGACAATTGGTATGATTTATTATGATAATGCACTAGCCCTAGTAACAGCAGACACAGATCTTTGACAGGAAAATATGCTACATATTTTAAAGCTGTTTTATACTAAACACGTTTAGTATATATTTTCAGTCCAATGCAAGGTAGAGAGAGAAAGACCCCAGTGTTTTTCTAGGTCTTGATGGATAGGGTCTTGTTAAGTTAAGACAACCAAAAATCAAGTTTATGAGTCTCATATACTTGAAATAAAATTGAAGCAAAGTTAAACCAAACAAAAACCCCAAACTTTCCTAAATATTCTCCATATAAATTTTATTTTGCTGTCATGGGATTTAAACAGGACTCACTGAGTTCTCTTCAATTCTAGTTTTTAAGCAGTCTGTTGTCCACTAGTTTGCAGTGGGCTGAATGGGCAGGGTCAGCGTCCACATTTTTCTGTTACTGAGTTGAGAAAGATTCCTCTATAAGCAGTCTTGCCTGTTATAAATTTATTCTGAAATCATTTAACTGCCCATTAATTGAACTAAAGATTTCAAGATTGCTTTGCACGTGCAGTATGTCAATAGGTTCAACTGTCTATACTTAATACAATGCTGAAAATTGAGTGTGTGTGCATATAGGGGGAAATGAGCAGTGGCTCCTAAACTGGTAATATTTGGAAGGTAAAAAATGTGGTATGTTTGTTTCTGCTTTATAAAATTCTTATGTTTCAACAGTCCTATCTCAGATGTAGACAGTCTGTCAGTATAGTTTACCTCTGTTTGACACCATTTTAATCATTGAAAAGCTCATCACCTGTGCTATGTGCTAAAATATTGTTAAAAAATATAGGTGGAAATTTGTCACTGTTCATGTATAAGACTTTGCTAGATTAATAAGTTCTCATTATACAGAAGGAATTTGTATAATGAAGATAATTTATCTGTAAAAAGAATGTGTGTTTGAGGCCACCCATAGCATGTATCATACGACATCATAAGAAATGATAAACAAAACCCACATTGAAAAAAAAAAAGAAAAAAAAAAACAAAACCACAACCTAAAAAGAGAAGAAAGGCTACATTGCCCTACACAGGCAAGATAATGGAACTTTGGAGCTTTTGAAAATTCTTAAATGCCAGACTATCAAGCAAAATGTTTTATTTAACCAAGATTTATTAACCAACATTACTATGAAGACAGACTGAGAATGTTATGCGAGCAACTCAGTGACACTTGCAGGAAACAGCATCATCTTATTTACTTTGTTTTATATGTCTCCTCAGTGCCCTGAACACACAAGACTTGTGCTTTATTAAAAAGTTCTGCTAGGTAATTCAGGGCAAGTTATTTCATCATAGTCTTCATTTTCTCCTGGCAATAATATAGTGATCTCTGTGTTAAAGGATATCAGGTTGTAGTCTTGAAACTATTAAGTGTTTGATTATTTCTTCCTGAGCATCACTTTTCTTTACAACAGAAGTAAGGTGACAACATTTGAAAGTTACAACAGAAGTAAGGTAACAACCTAAACAGTGGGCATTATTTTTGCTGTAAAATACACATCTTCATTCTACACCTTGGTTGCCATTGAGTTATCAGACTTTTAAAATCTTGCCCAAGAAGAACAGGCAGTTTATTTCTATTCCCTGCTTCCGTTTTTCCCAAGATACAGCAATCAAACGAACAAGAAAAGTCATTTTACAAGGTGGAGTAGATATCTGTTTACATGCATGCTGATTTTATGGTGGAGTAGAAGGAACAGAGCTTTAACCGCTCACTGAAGAACACTTAAACTTACATTTATTTACATAGTATCTATGGCATTTAGCTGACTGAAGAGAATTGATTAGCAAGAAGGCTGCTAAACAGCAGTCCTATAACAGGCACTGCACTGCGGATTAGATGTTTATTTCACTAATTGGTGCCCTCCTGTAGTCTTTATGAGTCAATTTTAAAAAATAAAAGAGCACTCCAAACTGTGTTTAGAATAAAAACAGAGTGAAGCTTTCAACTGCACAGAAATCCCATAGCTGAGCTCTTCTAGAAATGAGTTTTGGATTTTCCAGCCAAATTATTCCTGTCCAGTGAATGCTTGCTTGCAGCACTGTATCCTTGCTGTGCTGCTTCAGCAAGCCCTTGATAGCACAGTGTGCTGAAAACCAGACCTGCAGCTGCTCTGGTAGGAATTATGTTACCTTAATTGCCCACAATGGCCGCCTGGGATGTAGGAGCCACACACCTTTGTGAGAGCAGAGATCTCGCACAGCCCTGGCTCCCAAGGAGGCTGGCAACAGCCCGGCACACAAGGCAGGCAATCTCAGCTGGCTTCCACCCCACAGAGATGGCAGCAGAGAGACTTGTTGTAGTCTTATCTCTGCAGAATTGCAGTGTGTGTGCACCTACAGGTTTGAATGATGCCATGGGACCCTGGCAGCAGCTGCCAGCTAGGACCCAGGGAGCTCCAAGACATATACGGAGGAGTAGGCATCTTTTGGAGACAAACTGATCTTGTACAGGCAAGATTAAAGAGGGAAACAGGTGTCAGCGAGTTCCTCTTCATGTTTTGAAGAATGTTTTATTATGGGTAGGCAGAAATAAAGTTGTCATCTCCCTGGTTTGAATAGCAAACTGAAATAAGGAGATGCTGAACCCTGAAGCGTTGGTGCTAATATGATGGTCAAAAGGAGCTCCAGCTGGCTCCTGGAGGTTTCCAGGGCACAGAGAGCACCACTAGAGGGCTCACAAAGTATTTAAAGGGTTATTCGATCGGGAAGTGAAAAATACTCTCATTTTACTTCGTGTTCCTCCATTTGTACATGCAACGTCTTTCAGAACTGTACCTTTAAAGTGTGCCTTTAAAGTCAGCTTCACAGGCTCTCAGAATGCGCATCTCTGTATGGGATCACCCTCTGACCTCTCCTGTGTAAACAGGCCTTCCATGTAAAACATTTTTGGCCTGATCATGCTGCTTCATACCCTAATAAGACAGCCATTCAGCAAAACAATGACTGCCATTACCAGTGCTTCCAGAGGACTGAATGCATCAGGTATAGTGGTATCAGTGTATTACATGTATCAGTGTTTCAGAAATAAAACCTAAAAAAACACACACAAAAAACAAACAAACAAACAAACAAACAAAAAAAAAACAACAACAAAAAACCACCAAACAAAGCAACCTTCCCCATAGAAACCAACCAAAAAAAACTTTATTAGAGATCACTGGAAAGAAGACCTACATGAGCCTAGTGTCTATACCTTCCTCAGTCAGAGGATTCATGTAAGCTCTAGGACAACAGGCTATCAGGGATTGAAGATTTGGGCATATTGCTCATGGGCTCAGGGAGGCTGGCCATCCCTACAATAAGATATGAAAGTTATTTGTGGCAACTAATAAATAATGCTAACTGCCCCTAAAGCCTGCTCCCTCTTAAGGATCGAGATATACCTTTGTTGGTGAGGGAGAACACAAAACTAGTATAACAGGTTTTCTTTTTCTTCTCTTACCACTCATTAGCCCTGAGTACCTTGCTACAACATTTAGTGTTGAGAATAGAAATGTTCTAATATATAGCCCCAAACTAAAAAATATGAAGGCAATAATCACAGGAGTATTTCAATGCTAACTAAAATTAATTTCTTTTTTCTACTTTCTTTTCCCTTTCCTCTAAAGAGGCTGCCAAGGGAATTATTATGATTATTCTGTATGTTTTGCAGATGGTTGGCTGCTGCATGGGGTTCTTGAGAGAGGTCAGCATCCTATAGCATCCAGCCTGGATGCTGCCCTCCACACAAGCTGAGCTATGGAAGCCCATAGTCAGCAAAGCTTTTGCTGACATGCCTAATTGAAGTCTCTGGAACAAGTCACCTCCTTGAAGTACTGATTGAAGCACTTTACAGAGCTGGGACTTGATTCTACTCTCCCATTAAGCCCACTGGAAATACTCCACTTGCCAGGAATCGAAGTGGAATGGAACTTTGTTTTTTTAGCGTTTGTATATACGTACACATAAAAGCTATAACTTTGATGTGTTCAGAAGCCATATTCAAGGATGTTCTCAGGAGCTTCAACTAAACCTGAGAAGTTTTCTTCTCAAGGACACTAGAGACATGGATATTGGTTGTGTCATGCCAACAGTGTGAGAATGGCAAGGCTTCCTGCCTTTTGGCTTTGCTATATGACATTCAGACAAGCAGTTCAGAGAGTCCATAGTCACAGACTGATGGGAGCAAGGAGGTTGTGTGTTTACTTAAACTGTAGCCTTTTGGTAAATAATTGATAAACCCACCTTTCTGGTACCACTCCACAGGGAAGTGGAAGAGAAAAAGGGGCAATACAGACATAATGCTGTAATACCATCTTGTAGAGTCATCTGTTTTCCATATATATATATGCCAGTAATGTGGACAGAGTGTATTTAGCTTCTCTCCAGGATTGGACAGATTAAGGATTAAAATAGGGATAACAACTGTTCCAAAGGTTCTGTTTGGTTAGGATACTCATCTCCACTCCTCCTTTTAACAAATGAAGATGATATAACAAATCCAGACTTTCAGCCCTAAAGGGTAGAAAAGAAAATCAGTTGTTCCAAGTTGTCTTGGGACCAACCAGACCATGTGGCTGATAGGAAGACTATGAACCTGGGTCAGGAACAAACATTGCTGCTTGTACTAAGACTTTGTTCCTGCCCAGGCAGATGCATCAAGGTGGCATAAACCCCAGCTGCCCAGAGTTTGGGGAAGGGCTCCAGGGCTTTCACCCTGGGGGGAGACAGAGTGCTCTGCCATTTGAGGTCGACAGAAGACCAGTATCACTTCATTCTCCTCCAACATGCATCCCAAAAAAATCCCTGAAAATCTGACTTCATTACAGCAGTATCATAATTAAGGACAGTAACATGTTTCCCTGACACATCTGGTTCACAGGGACAAATGCATGGAGGTGAATATGTTGAATAAACAAGCTGAGATTTGCAAAGCCATCTTTAGTTAAAAAAGGGTATTTTCACATACTTTAGGTACTTAGACTCTCTGCCCTCATCATCTGAACTGTACCCACACAGATAGTCCCTGCAAATGTACCATTTGACAAGTTTAGATTTTAGATTTATTGTTTAAATTTATTTTGAAACCAGTGAGTTATAACATAGATATACCTGTTTGTCTATGCCAACAAACTGTACTACTTATAATCTGGGGCTGTATGAATCTTAGTAATTTTGTGTTTCTAAAATGTACATTACTTAAACTAGGAAGTGAGGGATCCACTATAGTTTACTTTGAGGCGGGCTTTTTCATTCTTAACATTTTTCACAAAGATACATACCACTGTTGAAGCACAGTGAGGTTAGCATAAACCAACAAAGCCAAAGAAATTGTAAGCTAAGATTGATGATACATTCCTAACTTATGCTGTTGTGCCTGGTTACTGCAAGACTGCCAACCAGCTCATGATAATTACCTACTGTAAATGGAGCTGGGGCAGTGGGAGGAATCATTGTTTTGGGTTCATATTACTTTCACTGAACTTTACTGGCACATTTGATTCATATCTCCTTTCTGTGTTTGGCACTCATAGAGCCTTCAAACTCAAATACAAACCACCTCATGGATCAGGAAGAACAAGGCTACTTTTCAATCCAGACTCATGTCTAAAGCACAGTGACAATCTTGTTCCATTTATTACCACGAAAACATGCTGGTTTTGCTTCTTTTCAAAAATTAGCCTGGGCCAGCTTTGTTATTTCCAGAGGAGACATCAGCCAGTCTTGTTTCTGTTTGTAGATAGCACATGATAAAAGGAGGGGGCTTTGAAGATGACAGGGAAAGATCTGTTATACACAGTGACCGCAAGTTTCTGTCGATCTCTTTTTTTGCTGTTTCCTAGAGTTCAAAAGCAAAGGTTTCTTTCTGTTCTCTTACTGGATGTGAGTATAGTTTCAATCCCAGAACGATGGTATCTAGAGAGGAGTTTAATAACTTTTACCCCTCATATTTTACACTTATGTGTCCTTAACCCAGTTTAGATGGTCAAAGCACTCTGGGCCTGTGATTTTTATTGACTAACTGCATACACAGTCCCTACCACTACAGAGTCCCAGCCCAATGGAAAACATTAAGTGCTTCTCTATTGTAAATGCTGAATAATTGATCACAAATACTTAAATCATATAATACAATGTAAATTTCTTCTCCCTGATTTTATGTTATTATTTATATCAGCATACTGTACCAGTCTAAGAAATTTGTAATGAAGTCCCAGAGATGCTTTGATTTAGTGTGGTTACAGGTACTATCATTGCAAGTGGGAACAAATAGCTCTAATGGATTTTCTAGTACCTTGTTTTCATCATCCGTAACAGATTCTCATCTACACTGGTCGGAACTGTAGGATGACCATGTGTTCTGCACCCAGACTTTAACAGATCTATATTTTATGGCCCTACAGTAAAAGTAATTGCAGGTTTTACAATGTCTGTACTGCTCCAACCGAAAACAATCAATTTAGAGAATTATGGAAAGTTAAGGTGTTTCAGTTACAAATGCATGAGCTGAGACAGGCTCTGGCCACTCAGCCAGCCAGTTACCAGCCTTTTAATGAGGGTGCATTCCAGAGATTTTACTTCCTTTTCCTTTCCCTAAACCAAAACTACTTCTTTCTGGAATACAAGGTGTATGAGCTGAAAGGATCCTGCCCCTGAGTTTTATCAGTTCATGGGAAGTGCAGAAACTTGGAGGCCTGTCCAGAAGATGTTGACTACTGGAACTGCCAGGGAGGGCAACATGCCAGCATGGCTGCTCCCCCTCACCCCAAACCCGACCCTTCTGCTGCAGCTCAGTATTCACAAAAATCAAGAATCTTTTTTGACTCACTGTGTGACCTCAAATTAGCTTTCAAAAACCATGCAACATTTCTTGATAATCTCATCCTAGGAAAGCAGGAACTAAGGCAACAAGAGAAAAACCAAAGTAACTTTTTTGTTGTTGTTGTTGAATGAGAGACTAATTATACCACCTACCTAAAATTCAAGAGCTCTGCCAAATACACATACCTACACAAGCCACCACAGGGCTGCCTCCTGCCCCCATGGTAATAGCCAGTCCTGCAGCAAGAATCTGGCCCAAGGAATGGGAGAAGTTAAAAAGGGAACAGGAATTTCTAAAGATGCAAATACCATCTAAATGCTGGTTCTGACATTGGCACATCACAAGACTATGAAAAAGATCACCCAAACATCAAGTATCTTTTTACTGTATGTGATGAACAGATTATTCCTGATATTACCAGAATAATTAACCTTGCTTGACACTCGAGGCAAAAAATCCAATATGCTGGATTCCACAGACCTTGCAGTGCTTCATAATATTTTGTTATTTTCTCAATGTATAACTCATAAAGTGAGTATGGAATCCAGGAGGATCAGCTAGCATTAAAATAACCAGAAAACAAAAAGTTAAGATACCTAGAGTTGAGTCTCAGTTATTTCAATAACAGCGCCAGTTGAAAGGAAAGTCTCCAACTGGGAGATGAACAAGATCCAGCTGCAGCTGGCAACAGTACAGATGCCACTTGCTAAATTACCATGTAAATTAGCCATGGGTGAGGTAGCAGCCAGGCCATGAGCCCAGTTATATGGTACAGACTCAGAGACAACTTCATGTTCTGGCCTGGCCATCCTGGGAACTCCACTCACTGTGAACAGTCAGGGAGCCCCTCCAATAACCAGAACCCTCACACACCATATAGACAAACCTCCTAACCCAACCACAAGCAGAGTCAGCTCTTATGTAAGTGGCTTCTTGCTCCACCTCCAAATTAATGTGGAAGGTGAGGGCAGCTGGTGGTGATCAGTTCCCACCCAAGGCTGGCCAGAAAAAAATTGCCTGAGTGAAAAGCAATCAGGAGGGTCTTTCTTGCCTGGTTGTAGCAATCATATGCCAGCCCTCATTCAGGGCTGGGGATTTAACCACAGCACTTCAATGAAGTAGAGAGAAAAGGATTGCCAGACAAGACCCTTAGCATCATCAGGCTTCCAAAAGCAGCCATTTAGCATGAAAACCTATGCACAGCTAAGTAGGAAAAAAAGTTTTAATGCTTAAGTCTCATAAGAAGGTCATTAGAGAATGCCTGTAGTAATTATGTTAAATTTTGTTTTCAGAAACACACCCCAAAATTACAGACTTTCCTTGGCCTGAACAATCAACATTCTTCCTCTAGCTCTAGAAAACCGTGTGAATCAAACAGTTATTTCCAAACACTGTATTTCTTGGTGTAAAAATAATTACCTCCCCTCCCAATACACACACACATTATCTTCTTACATCCTCTTTTTCCCCAGGTTAAATACTCATTCTGAGGCCGCAGAGCTGACCATACAAAATGTTGCATATTTGGTTCAGTGCATTACTTGGAAAGTAAGCAGTACTGTTCTGCTTGGAGCTCCTACATGGACCAGTAGGGGATGCCTCTGCTGCAACCTTCATTTGGCCTGGAAACCTCTGACCTGCTGTAGCTCAGAAGCTGTCCTCAGCAGGGCAGGCACCAGCTTAAACTTTGTTGAGTGATGGCAAAACTTTTATTCCTATTTTCAAAAAAGAACCATGGCACTTCAGGAAGAGCTGCTAAGTTGCATCTTTATTTTGCAACATCCCCAGCTGATTGCACCCGTATCAGGTCTGCCTGAGCTGACTCTCCCATTGCAGCCCTCCTGGTGCAGTGCCTTTGTGCTGGGAGTGAGAAGAGTGTTGGTAACCCCCACGTTGAGACTACTACTGAGTAGTGCTTGCACAGCACCAAGGCTCTTTCTACCTCTTTTCCACAGTGGGATAGGAGGGGCAGGAGCTTGGGGGGGAACAGAACCAGAACAGCTGACTCAAGCTGACCAAAGGGATATTCCATACCATATGGCATCGGCTCAACTATAAAGCAAGTAAAAAGGAGGAGGTGGGGTGGACTACTCCTTGGTGATCTGGAGCAAGCACTATGCATTTTGGAGCCCTGCTTCCCAAGAAGGGGCCAGACATCACCTGTTGATGGGAAGGAAAGAATAAATCCTTAGGGTTTTTTTTTCTCTTCACTTCTGCGCACAGCATTACTCAGCTTTGCTTTCCAATTAAACTGCTTTTGGTTTTATCCACAAGAGGCTGTCTCCATCTTGTTTTCCTTTCCACTTTTGCTCTGCGGATGAGGGAGAGGAATGGGGGAGAGTGATAGAGTGGCTTAGAGTGGTGGGCATGTGGTGCTCAGCCAAGGTTAACCCATCACAGAGTGGTTCGGTGCCTCTTCAAATTGCTCATGAGAAACTGGTGTGCTGATACACAGACTTTATATGGGACTTTGAGGGATTAACTCCTACATACGGCTGAATCAACTCCTGAACAAACATGTGAACTTATCCTCATAAGGAGGAACACTGTTTCTACATCTTTTGCAGCTGAACACAGTGGGAAAAAATCAAAATATAGCTTCAGAAAGTAAGCAGACAGTATGTAAGCTTGTGAGCACCAGGTTAAATTCAGTCTTCTAAAGCATGGAGTCAAGACTGGGAAAAGTGTGATGCCTTAGCTAATCAAGCCTTGCTCAGTAGCTCATGCCATAAACAGCAAAAGAAGAGTGACAGAAGTAGCATGAACCTATGTGGGGGCTGGAGGTGGGGAAGGGGACCACAGGGCCATTGAGCCAGATGTTCCCAGGCAGCTGTGTGTGCCCCTGACCAAGCTGAAGGCACATGGCAGCAAAGCTTACTCATCTGCATCTAGCCTTGCTTCCAGGCTGTGCAGATCCCAACACTAGAGAAGCAAGAAATATATTTGGCATTTTATAGAGGAGTGGGAAGAATACAAAAAAAAAAAAACCAAAAAACTTAATGTTTCTTTAAAGGACTTGCAGGGTTGGTTTGTCCCCTTCTAATGTCCTATTTGAAAGCACTGTTATTACAAATCAGCACAATTTGTTTCCAGTGGAACCTACAACAGTGGTAGCCATCTACCAAATACTGGAGTAGGGCAGTCCAAATCAAGTTTCCTGCTTGCCTGGCTTGCACACACAGGCTAGTCTCTTAGCTTCCCAGAAACTACATAAGGGATGCTAGGAAGAATTTGGGCAGGTTGTTAATCAGAGAAAAAAACAATCCATGGGACAGATACTCAGTTGTGGTCACTTGGCATCGCCTTATAGACTTCAGCTGAACAGCTTTATGCAGCAGCAGCAGAGTCTGGTCCCTTGAACACTTGAAGGGGAGTTGGGAGGAAGACTGTAAAGGAGAAAGCGATAATCACAGGCAAAAATTTATTTACTATGCGTTCTTGGATCAATGTGAAAGGGTGTTACACTATACAGAGATGTAAAAATTACATACTCGAGTACCTCCTTTTGCCTCCTAACCAGATCGCTAATACATGATTTCTGTTTTATCCAGTTTCAGGTGCCATTAACAATTCCTACAACTGTCTGTCATGCAGAAGTCCCAATCTAGATATTACCAGTAAGAAATGTGCTCAATTCACTTCTACAGAATGCAGATTTTGTTAGGAGTGAGGAGACTATCCATGAGCTCATGGATGTTCGTAGGTGTTCAAAACATGTTGTGCAACCAATCAAGCCATTCTCCTGTGCTCTTTTGTTTCGTCTGTTTATTCCACTAGCATTATTTTTGTAATGTCCATTTCATATCCCCTTCTCTTTCTGAGCTCTACTCAGATTGCATGGTTTGGATTAAACGTATTCAAAGTCCAGCCTGCTGCTCAGCAGCCATTTAATGATAAAATTAGCCTTATAGCTTGAAAAAGGAGTTTCCACTTCCCTCTCCTAACCATAATAGCTGCAGCTTTTCTTGTGTCAGCTCTTGAGCCTTGTGTGGCCCTTGAAAAAGGTAGCTCAGCTGAGCAACCTCTCAGGAAAGTGAACCAGTAGAAGCAAGCAGGTGGAGAAGAAGCTGCTGGTCATGGTAGCCACTGATGCCCAGAGAGGGACCCAGTTGCATAGGCTGGCTGTGGGCTTTGGCCTGCCACCCTGCTGCCATGCCACTACACCTCACCCCTCAGCTAGTAAACCCCTGCTTGCCTATGCCTCACAAGTCTGGCTTAAACTGGAAAAGGACTAGTAAAAGTGTTGATTTAAGGTTTCACACCTCCCTGTGCACCCTGCTATCCTCCTCCCCATGGCTCAACTCCACCTGCTATAAGCAATCCCCTTCACTCAGATCTTTTCCATTTGTAGATTACTGCAGTGGCTTTGCCATACTCTGTGGGTTTTTACACCACCTTTTATTTGTTGATTCTACCTTGATTTCTTAATTTCTTATTATGAACTGTTTCATCTAAATGTCACTTCAGTGCCTGCTTTGGCTAATCACACTTTTCCTGTTCACACCCAACATTTTCAACAAGAGTTTGGGGAGAGGGAACATTCAGGAGAGGAGGGGACTTGGTATTTTACTTTGTTTTTTTTCCACTATCTCCATTCCTTTTATTCTTCTTGGCTTTAAGAAAGGATAAAAAATTTCTCAGTCCCAGTAAAATATCATCTTCTACCTACATATTTTCACTACTACCGCTATTTATTTCTGAAGTATGTTTCATACATATCTCAATCTGAAGAGTCAAAAAACATTATATTTTGCTTTCCAACTCCTCAATTTCCAGTGATCTCACAAAGTAAATACTAATAGCTACAACAAATAAAATCAGAGAAAGACAGCATCCTTATATCAAGTGTAGCTTTCTGCTGGCAGTATAAAATGGATCTTTTTACTTTTTTTTTTTTTTCCCCCTCATTGCTGACTTGGGCATCTACCACCTTCTTCACAGAGAAAACCAAACATTTCAAACACAAGTAGATTCAAAGACCATGGTAGTTAGTGGAAACCTGTCAGCTGACATGAATACTCAGACCCTTAATTATTTCGTCCCAAGCTAAGACAGAAAGAACAAATTCCACTATCTATAGAGCAGATCATAGAACATGTCCTGGTTCCGTGTAAAAAGGGGTTCAGGGCAGGACCCACACGGAACAGAACTATGTACTCGCCTCTCCCCCACCCCCGAGAGAGAGAGAGAGAGAGACACTTTTTAAAAAAATGAAGTATATTGTTCAACAAGGAACAGAAAACGAAAAAGGGGGGTAAGGAAAATAATATATATAAAGATCAGGGGAATAATACAAAAGATAAAATATACAAAACCCTCAGAAATGGTTCCAGGGTCCCACGGAGTGAAAGGAGAACTTTCCTCTCTGAGCTCCAAGGCAGGAGTGAAACAAAAAACCACTCCCTGCCTCTTATCAGAGTGTGTGTGGGAAGGGGAGGGAATACAATGGTTTCACCCCCACCCGGGGTCCTCCCAGTTGCTGGAAGGTCACGCCCCCATTCCAAGCCTCAAACCACAACAGAACATTATGTGAATGACAGGATCTTGAAAAGGGTTCTCACAATCTCTGTGGCACCCAGCTCACATCAATGCATCTTCTTGACCCAACAATGTAAATTTCTCTCAGCCATCATGCCTCTCTCATCAAAGATGGCCCTCACATCCTAATGGAGCTCTCATGAAAATATGCAAAGTATGATCCCTGCTGCCCTTTCAAACCTTCCCTAAAACCAAATGCATTTTGTAGCCACAGGAGCTATTAGATACCTGGCAAGGGTTAGACATTTACATGTTATGTTTAGATATCATGTACTGACTTTGTGAGGCAATGTTTTGGTAACAGGGATGACTTCTGTGAGAAGCTGCTAGAAGCTTCCTCCATGCCTGATAGAGCCAGTGCCAGCTGGCTCCAAGATGGGCCCACCACTGGCTAAGGCTGTCCTAATCAGCAATGGTGGTAGTGCCTCCATATCAATGTACTTAAGAAGGGGATAAAAACTGTGTAACAGAAACTGCAGCCACAGAGAGGAGTGAGAATATGTGGGAAAAAAAAAAAACCCTGCAGACACCAAAGTCCATGAAGAAGGAGGAAGGGGAGGAGGTGTTTCTCCAAGAACTAGAGGAGAGATTACCTGCAGCCAATGGTGAAGACCGTGGTGAGGCAGGCTGTCCCCATGAAGCCCATAGGGTGTAATGGTGGAGCAGATATCCACTTGCAGCCCATAGAGGATCCCATGCTGGAGCACATGGATGTGCCTGAAGGAGGCTGTGACACCGTGGGGAGACCACACTGGAGCAGACTCCTTGCAGGAACCTGTGAACTTGTGGAGAGAGGAGCCCATGATGATGCAAAGCTTTGCTGGCAGGACTTGTGACCCCTTGGAGCAGTCTGTTCCTGAAGGACTACACTCCATGGAAGGGACCACTCTGGAGCAGTTCATGATGAACTGCAGCCTGTGGGAAGGCCTCACACTGGAAATATTAATGGACAACTGTCTCCTATGACTCCACACAGGGAGGGAACAGGGGAAGAGTATGAGGAAACCTCCCCCAGAGGAGGAAGGAGCAGCTGAGACAACATGTGATGAACTGACCACTACCCCCCATTCCCTGTGCTACTAGAGGGAAGGAGAAAGGGAATTCAGGACCAATGTTAAGCCCAGGAATAAGGGAGGGGTGCAGGGCAGGTGTTTTAAGATTAAGTTTGTATTTTCTTATTATCCTACTCTGATTTTTATCAGTAATAAATTAAACTAATTTCTCCAAGTTGAGTCTGTTTTGCCCATGACAGTAATTGATGGGTGATCGCACCTTGTCCTTATCTCAACCCACAAACCTTTTGTTATATTTTCTCTGCCCTGTCCAGCCAAGGAGAAGATTGATAAAGTGGCTTTGATGGGCACCTGGCATCCAGGCAGGGTCAGCCCACCACAGATCATCAAAGTTTTCCTAGAGGAAAAGTTTGTCAACAGTGAGAGATAATCTGAGTTCACAGGTCATGTATCCTCAGTGAACACTGGAAGCCTGAAGACATGGTTCACATGGACTGCCTGGATCCTTGGCATCTCCATGAACTCCTGCGCTCACAGAACCCAAGGTATGTTTCTAGAGCTTTCAAGACATGCTGCTTGGAGATTGTCATCCATGGAGCCGAATCAAATATCCTGGAGCTCTTGATCAAGCTCTGCAGCAGAGAGCTAGGAAATTTCTCAGATCTTTCTTTTAATAGGATATCTTTGAGTGGCCATGTGCTTTCCCATGGGAGCAGGGCTGGATTCTGGGAGTCCTGCCCAGAGCAGTGGACATGTTGGCTGAGCGAGCTGGTCTGAGGCTCAGCACACTCACAGTTCCACCATGAAGTAGTCTGCAGAAGTGTGCTGCTAGGGAAGGACAGGACTGGGAGCACAACCACCAGCCACAGAAACAGACATGTTCTTCAGCATCAAAGATCATGAAATGGAACTCCAGGTTTAGTTGTACCCTATTTCAATCATTCTGCAACCGTTTTTATAACTGGTTCACAAAAATTTTTGTTTCTCTTTGACTCATAAATAGGTGCAATTTTTTTCATACATAGGTCCATTTATTTATTTATTTATTTATTTTTTAAGGAGCTTTTTGCAAACTAGAAATTGTGTGTTTTCATCTGTGGCAGCTGCAAACTAACACAGTCACTGATGGCTACAATATTATCTTGTTTTTCTGCACTCATTTCATTGTCTCTAGCTGGTATTTCTCATTGCACTGTTCAGTTTGTAACAGGACTACCCTTCAGCTTATTTATGAAACAGGGCTAGCCACAATAGGGCCCTGTTTCATAATCATGTTGAGGTAATGCCCAAGGCTCTCAGCAAGAAATAATAATAAATGACATGACACGACCGTGCTGAGTCACACCTTTTTAAAGCCCAGCTCTTTTTGAGGGGCACAAGAGTACAGATAAAAACAGCCACAGGCAGCAAAGAGCCCCTTCTGAAAACAGCTCCTGGTAACTCATTCAAGTCAGTGGTCATAAAGAACAATAGCACAGCTGTTAGATAAATGGGATGCTTACAACTGCATACAGAAAACCTAAAAATTTCAGCAACAAACCCATTAGGTTTTACTAGGAGTGGTACAGGACCTGCTGTTTCAGTAATGCTCTGCTGGGTCACATAAAACCTGTAAAGAAAGCACAGAGAAGTCTGGCACCCCTCCATTCTCCAATCTGTCTGAAGGCAGCTGAGAAATTGCCCCAATAAGTGCTCAGACTCAGGGATGCTCTAATGCTGCAGCCAGCACTAGTGTATGAGAACTGTTACACCAGTAACATGTTCACAAGCCTCAGTTTGCAATGAATGCCTTATATCATCTCTTATTAACAATTAAAATAAAAGCTCTATTTTTGACAGATGTTCCAATCAATCCTGCTTCTATGATATATTTTCCTAAAATAGAGAAATTGTACATCATCAGCCCCACTTCTGGGTCATCTCATCAGCCTATAACTATATCCAACACAATCTTTTTTACTGGGAATTTTAAAACTATTTTCTACCACATTCCAGTGGCGTCATTAAGCCACACATCCATGCAAGACAGTGGAGAACATATTCTGAAAAATACATAGTGTATATTAAAATCACATCAGTAGAGACACATCAGATCATGAGGCAAAGACATCATGAGCCTGGAACTACTGTGTTTTTTCCAAGGGTTTTGGTTTGGGTAAGGTTGTTTGTTTGGTTTGGTTTTTTTTTTTGTTTGTTTGTTTGTTTTGGTTTTTGTTTTGTTTTGTTTTGTTTTGTTTTTCTGCACTAGATAATTCTCCTCATTTGTTCTGACTTTAAAACAAAAAAAACCAAAAACCAAAATACCAACAAAACAACTTAGGAATGAAGGAATTAGATTAAGTCCTTCCACTTGGTTAATTTCCATGATCTAATATCCAACTTATGTTCCAATACATCTCTGTTGTCTGCTGACAACATGAGGGCTGAGGAAGTCTCTTAGAAAGTGTTTTCAACTCAAGAGCAAGGCAGACTAGAGACCACTTAGTTCCTCAGACAAAGTATACTTGGTTTAGTGTGCTTGTAGGTAAGCCAGAAGCTGTAACAGGAGCACTTAGGAAACCAAGTCCCCTTGGATACAGAAGATCAATAATGTTCTCAAGTAAGTTGAAAACAGTTTAGAACATGGTGTCTTACCAACTTGTACTGTAATATTTTAGTCTAGCTACTGTGGATTTCATTTCTGGCAATAACTTGGAAGAGCAATCAATACTTGCCCAGGGAGCACTTTGCCTGACATTTATTCTGTTATCAGCCAGTGGCAACAACAATCATTGAAGATCAGCTAAGCATTGATATGCTGCTAATGATGAGTATCTACTGTATGGATAACAAGGATCAAGACCCTTCCATGCTGGATACTATAGAAGAAAAGATGCCCACATACCAGATCACAATAACACCTGAGGAAATTTTGCATAAAATAAGTAACAACAGGAAAATCACCATTGGATTTCCTCCCCTCTCATCCTGCAAATAAAAGTGTTACCACAAAGTGTCTTTCGTAGACACTAAAAAGAAATGGTATATCTATTAAGTGGGCTGAGCTTGTATGGAGGAAAGAGGAGAGACAAATATTTTAACACTATGGGGTTTCAAGTTTTGTGGCAGCAAGGTATAAGAAGTTGATTTTGTGGGGCTGACTCCTGATATGTGTTCCTGTTGGTTTTCTGTTGATCTGTATTTTATCTCTGCCAAAAACGTTGAAGTGCAAGATGTAGGATTTTGTTTTCTGTCCATATATTATGAAGGAGGTAAAGTAAAGCAATCCATCAACCCAGTGGGTGATGTTTAACCTCCTTTCTCTCTTATGTCTGCTTCTCCTGCACTTCCGAGAAACCATGAACTGTCTCATCTCCAGGAAATACAACGAGCCTTAAACTGCAGAAACAAAAAGTCTTATTGAGCATTTGGGAAATGTTTTGAACAACACTGCCCATCTCCTGCGGCAAAACATTGCAGCAGAGACAAACACAGTACTGGTGGAAATGACTTGTAGAGGGATATTGCAAAGTACATGTGACTGAAGAACCCAATATGACTGTTCTTCTGACTGGGGAGCTGAACACAGGAACACACTGAGAAAAGCACTACAATATGCTGGATGTGCTGGCATTACTGAACACTTAGCAGCAGCAAGAACAGGGCATATGCAGCAAGAGGAAAACAAACATATCTTCTGAAATAATGAAGCTAAGTTAGACATTCAGTGCTTTTGGGTAACTGCTAGATGTGAGTAAACAGCAGTACTATCCTTGTGCTCAAAACCAGTCCGGGTTTTTAGGTCTCAGATCAGTCCTCACAGAGTTCTCAAAAGAGTTTCAAAAGAAAAACAGTATCTGTACAGTGGATGATAGAAGATTCTGGACTGAACAGAGCAGCTTTGACCAGTAATTGAGGACAAGGAGAGGACTCAGAAAAACAGACTATCATTAAATTTGAGTTAGTCAAGACAGACAAATGATGCTCAGTCAATGGCTGGATTCGTATACCCTTTAAGAGGGCAACTTATAGCGTGATGATCCATCTAGGCAGCAAACTCCTTTGTAGATGAACTCTAGACATTGCCTAAAGTTGATTTCTTGGCCCTAGGTTTCCCATATCAGTGGTTCAACTTCACCAGTTGAGCAACACTGGCAGAGTAAACACACGAAATGTTCCCAGAATAGTGATACTTTCACAAAGCTACTCCTTCCACCTGCCGGGAACAGGACAAGGCACTTCCATTGCAACAGCTGCATAGATCTCCCTCAGCAGTCATACCCTGTGAGCCGGACAGTCCTGCGGGCACATTCAGATGAAGTTCTGAGGAACATCCCTGCCACCCTTCGTGCCTCCTCCATGGCTCTAACATGAATCGTGAAAGGGAAGATCGAGCTGAATGACAGTGGTTTAAGTGTGGAGCTCTCCCTTTCCTCCCCTTGCACTTCCACAGGCACACTGCTGAAGGCCACGATTCTGCAAAGCCCATGCGCAACCTCCATGCACCCTCTTACTCTCCAAAGCAGAGCCGTGTCAGCCCCCAAAAAAAGGTACAAACTCTCTCGCCCAGGCTCCTCTGGGGCACGCACAGCCCAGACCCTAGCAGAAGACAAATACAAACATTGCTGTTGAAGCAGCACTGAAGCATTAATCTCTGCAGCAACACGGTCTGAGTGAATTCTGTCTGTGCAATTTCCTCCAGCTTATCGTCTGATCTCTAGCCCACAGTCAAACTGAACCATAAGGGCTACAGGGGAGAGAGCGAAAAGTGCTTTTGTTCTCCCTCTGCATCCCTCCTTCCTCCCACCTCCCAGCCTCCTCCCTCACTTGAATCAGTCCCAAGTTACTGAACTAGACTCACAAATTAAAGACTAAAAAATAGGGAATATGGAAAAAGCCTGTCATAAAATGAGGTTACTCATACCATCATGAGGAAGCAGAGCAATTATACATACCTTACACAGAACGGTAGAAACAATAGGATTACTCACACAATCTCTAAGTCTAATGAGGCGCATCAGTTACACTCTCACAACAACCTGGAGAAAGAAGGAGAGTAAAATCTGCTGGGTTAGCCTAAGAAGGACTTTGTGGGAGAGTCACAGTTAACATGTCCTACTTACTTATGGTACGCCACAACCTGCCAGGGACTGCAGTCCAGGGTTTCTGTATGTGCTTACCAACCCAATGAAGACGGGGAGGACGCATAAATGTGGCTATTCTTCTAGTCATCTCCAACACCAATGTCATCATTAACATAATTGATTCATGATAAGAAGGCAGGTACAAAATCAAAAGAGGATACTCACTTGTAGTTGTATTGAAACTTTGAAGAATATACCTTATATTTTATTTTAAATCATTGGTGACACACTAAAAAGCCATTCACACAGAAGAACAGGACAGTTCATCTTAAATGCACTTCTACAACCGGTCTTCTTGAAAAGAGCAAGCACTGGATCAGCTGTGAAGGCAGTATTTGTAAATGGTACCAATGAAAGGGAACATACCATCAGAAATTATGCATCTGTAAAATTTTGTAAGATCTATTTTTGTAATTGGATTATTATGTACAGATTTACATTCTGGATAGATTTTTTTGGTATGAAGTTTAGAAAACAACTAGGAATCTCCCAGGTACAATTCATCTCATTCTATCACAGAAGTCTCAGCCAGGTGAACCATAGTCTCTTTGCCCAGTGGGTACACAGGAACCCCAGGCACCTTCATTGCATGTGCCCACAGCAGCTTGAGATGGATTCATCTCACTTTTCTCAAGAATTGAGCTTCCTTTATAACTCCTTTTACTTACGCTGTCGAGCCTTCAGATAAGAACAGCACTTAAATACGTGCTCAAACTCTTCTGCTTCTGGACAAGGAATTAAGCATGTGTTTAAAAGCTTTCTAGCACAGAGATGATATCCCACCTGAGACCCACCTTGTGGGAGAATCCAAGGCTTTGAAATCTGTAATCCTTGCTTTGGTGTGAGATTGAAAGAATTTTAAATCAATGATTCACTTCAGTCTTACAAAAATGCTTCACTGCAGCTTCATATTGTCTTGACCTCTCTATTCTAACGTTTTAAAAAAGACGAATCTAAAATGTAAGCATAAAAATAAAACATAAAGTCAACATCTGAATTGTGTTGAAATAGAATTTTCTCCTGAGGATGTTGGTGAAATCATCGTTTTCTGCCAAATTTATCAATTTGTGTTGAATCAATACGTTCTTAGATGTTCATCCAGCTCAAGACTTTGCATGCTTTTTACATCTATTCCTTTTCGGCAGAAAAGCTTTCCCAATGTTTTTGATGGCACCACAATAAATTTCTTATACCATTTCTATTTAAAATTCCCTTTACTTACGTTGAAAAAATAATCACATAGCTTATTTTTTTTTTTTGCTCCTTGCCATTAGAATACTATTGTCTTCATAAGAAAGCTGCTTTTTATCTGCTTGGAGCTCTTCATTGTGAATAATTTCAAGGTAAATTATGCAGAAGACTCCTCAGCTTGTATTTCCCCTCCCTTGAGTGCCTGAGGTCTGCAAATATATAACTGGAATATGGACCTCAACCCCATCTTTTTGCAACAACTGGTTGGTGTTTCTGGTTATTATCATGCCTGATGCTACAATACACTGTCTTTTAGGATAAGCAGTGTTTAACTGACCAAACAAGAAAAACAAATGCTTGCCCAAGGCAAAAATTCCATGAACTGTTTGGATGTTTTCTATGAAGCTAGCAAGCACTTCTGTCAGTATTTGGATGTCTTAGATACTGTTTTCTGAATGGGCTGAAGTAAAGAAGAGACAGCTTGAATAGGATTTTACAGTTTCAACATGCTTAAGGATATTCCAGGCTAAAATATCAGTTGTTTTATAACATTACTCATAAATAGATGAAGTTTTTAGGTTAGATTTTATAACCAACTTAAAATAAATCTTAAGTTCTATCAGTACAGCTAGAGTAACAGAAGAAGAATGTGGTTATCTTCTAAACTTAAAGAGAAGAGTGACAGGCCATGCTCTTTAAACCTTCTTTTTAACACATTTACATTTAATGTCAATCTGCAAGCAGACTACATATGGAAACACTAAGTGCATCTTTAGGGACTTTTAGGGACTTGGTTCAGCTGCAAGGTTATAATACATAGATGATCCAAATACAGGAAAGGAAAAGGATTCAGTTTGTTAATGCTAACATCATTTACTCACTTCATACTGTCATAATGTTCATGAACAGAAGACTATTGAGAGGAGGACTAATTCTTCTTCCCAACCAAATAAGAAACACTAAAGCAGTATTTTCACTGCCAGAAAATAATTTTTTTTAAAAAAATAAATGTGCAGCTTTCCTTAGGGTTTTGGTTACGAAAACCACTGGAAAGCTGTAACTCAGATTCCAAAGCCATTGAATTCTTGAGGATGTCTCATGACTGTCCCTAGGATCAATGAATCAAAGACATACCACTGCCTCACAGGCAAGTTCCCTGTTTTTTTTCCTTACTGTTCCCCCTAAGGGGGAACATTCCAAGGATGTTGTTCTTTACGTAGAAACATGATACAGTGAGCCTGGAAGGAAGAGATACCGGAGTGAGACATGTTTCTGTAACCCAGGAGCTGATGTTATTCCCATCGTATCAGAGATGATCTGCAAGTGCTCTGATGTGCATAATTATCTCAAAACTAAATGCTTTATACACCCAGTCAAAATATGAGGTGTATACATGTGATTTTAATTTGATCCAAAACAGAGAATATTGTTCCCAACTCAGGAGTTTACTGTGGAAATACAGATCATATCCAGACTATATGCAGAAAACAAATATGGAATATCAATCCATGTTGCCTAATCTGTACAGTGCCAGGCAGAGTTTGTCCTAAAGAAATTAGTTTATTTTGAATCCTAATTTCCCTGGCATGTTTTAATTATTTCAGTTTATCTGTTACATTTAAGGTCCAAGAATTAGTTGTGGCATGAGACTTAGTGACATAAATTCTGTGATATTTTGGAATTCTGCAATGCAACCAGCCTGTGAGTGTAGTTTTTAATAGCATGGGAACTGCTGTAACCCAGGCATGTTGTGAAAAGCCTCAAGGTGACCATCTCCAGTTCAACCAAAGCACAAGCCTTTCAACCCTTCCTCTACTGCCAATAAGTCCTATTCCCCTAAATTTTAGGCTGAGAAAAGAACTTTACTTCCTGGTCTGTAGATAGATATCTACTAAGAAATCTGGTAAACCAGCTGAATCTTCATTTTGCAGAAGCTATTGAGCATATTTCCCTAGAAGATGATCAGTTTAATCAACAGTCTCTTAAACTGACTAGGTTTAAGATCTGAAAACTATATTACCTTCATTGACTGCATTATGAACTTCTCAAATGCATCTGAGCATTAGATTTCTCAATACTGCTCATTTTTGACAGAAAGACAGAAAATCTAGTGTTCTCATTTGGGTTTTGGTTTTCAACAAAATCTTATCTGAGGTCAAGTTTTGCCCTCAACCTTATTCACATGCAGTTGAGACCATGCTTCTACATAGATTCACCCTGGAGGAGCAAATGATCTTCAGAAATCTGAACAGAATTTGAGGGGTGAAACAGCACTCACATTAAAGCCAAGAAAAGATTCCTGCACAGCTCTTAGCTCATAATAAACCTCCTGAATGTAGAAAAAAGCAACATTGAATAATAGGGGTTTCCAATTATTGGTCACTAACTAGAAATTAGCAACACTATCAAAATGCCATTTGGTTTTCCATGAAAGACTGATATATTTGGAAAAAAAATATTTCCATTTAATTTAGATTAAGGCTAATGACAGGATTGTGTTATTTACTCTTCTAGATATTTGAAAGTGCAAAGTGGTTTTAAAGTATTCACAGAACCCCTAGAATATTACAAATTTTAATTCAAAGGACAGCGTATCAGAAAATTCAAAGCCAAAAATATTCTGCCTATAGTTTTCCTATTTTAAAAGCATCAGGCAAATAGAATGAAGAAACTTAAAAACTCGTTATATAACCTGAGACAGCACAGGTATGCAAACAAATGAAGAAAAGGAAGTAAAAGCTAATAATTTGAACCAAAAGTAATTAGTTATTGAATAACTAACCCTGATACCAACAATACCAACACCAAGAGACTCTTCTCTTTGCAATAAACTGTAATTTTAAAGTTTTTATTAGCAATGGGTTTGTCCCATATAATTTGGAGCATTCTCAAGGTCAATATGTTTGGCTCCAGAGTTTTATGATATGAAAACAAGAAACCTTGGTGAAATCTGCAATCTGACCCAATCTTGAGTTCAGATCACATCTTCCAGAGGCTGTATGTACTCAGAACTACAGGTGAAGTTTTCAGCTGTGATTTATATGCAATTAGAAAATAAGTGAAAAAATGTTCTGTAAACTAGCTGCATGAGGTTTTCCAGCACAGTTTGCAGGCTTTTAAGGGCAAACCCACTCCATCGATACAGCAAATCTTTTCAAAACCATTTTTAAAGGATACAAAGATACAAAGTGTTGCTGTGTCATGGGCAGGATGTTGAACAAAGATGTTTTAGTGGTGATAGTGGTTTACATTTCTCATCATATCTATTTAGTAGTTATGCTTACGTAGCAATAAAACTGAAGGATGGATGATTATTGATTGTGGGACAAAGCCCAGACTAGTGGCTTAACAGTTATCAGTCTGAGCTATGTAGACTGCTGGATGCTCATCTGCGGTAAGCTACAAGTTCAATGGAAAGAGTTATTATAAATAACATCTCCTCTACTTTAACTCAGGCTGAATAAGTGCAGCCACCACACTGAAGCAGTACTATATCCCAACTGAAAATGCCACTGTGATTATGCCTAGGTAAATATTTTGAGCTACTTGAGGTATATTTTAAAGAACTCTTAGTTCATGCAGTTCCAGCTTATTTGGTGTTGACAGTAAAATGTTACTCAAAAAAAAAAAAAAATTAATTCTCATATGTTATTTTAACAGGAAATACGTGTCATTGAATCTGCATTCCTTTCTTTCCCAAATGCTC
>NW_008606829.1:53480-74885 GCF_000691845.1 Merops nubicus
TTTCCCTTACATTAGGAAGAGTTTATGTTTGCTGCCGACAGATTCAAAGATACTCACTATATACTTTAGAGAAGTATCTTACTTAGTTTTACCACATCATCTACCACACAGATCAGTTTTCTTCTTAATTAAAATGCATATTTATCATTATCAAAGGACTTAGGTCTATGAGCAAATTCTGTCTGGGGCATCTCTACACTTCTGCAGTTACACTAAAACCCTGAGAGATATATGAAGGAAAATAGATCATTCTCCAGATATGTAGAAATATAACTGTGTCTCTTAACTAATATCAGTTTGGTTTTACACAATTTAAGCTGTATATTGGTTAGAGTGTAGCCTACAGAAAATTACTATTAATTTAAGAAAAAAAGTCATGATGTCATATAAGCACTCTGAAATGTCTAGGAAGAAACTCTTACCTCTTTTCATGTTTCCCTCTCTCACCTGATCATTGAGTATATAGAGGAGTTTTCAAAGGCTCAACAAATTACTTGTTTATTAATAATACAGACTTCTTAGGCTTACAGAGAAAGTTACAGGCATTTAGTCAATGACAGCATTATGAATAAGCACCCAGAAGTTGAAAGTAAGTGTAGTCTTCATAGAATAGTGCTACCAGTTTAAGACTGGGTATTCACCTAAGGCATTTCACTTGGCAAAATAATGTCTGAAGACAGATTTCAATCCCATCCAACAGAAACACACAAATAAATAATATGTCTCTGAGTCATATATTCTGAATCTGAATACCATAACTGGCTGCATGTTCCTTCCCCCTCTCATGCTTTAATTGTGCAATCAATAGCAAAATGTTTAAATCAATAATTTTAAAGTTGTGAGCTCAAAGCTGACACCAACAGAGGAGGTTCTGCAGGCTGTACAGTGCCAGAGCTGCATTTTCATAATAGTTTTGTCTTGCCTCAAACACATCGATCTATAGATCAGCACATCTGAGGAGAAAATCAACAAGATTTTCCTGTGAAACTATATCCCTTTTCTACTCCTCCGGACCCAATCTGCTTGACTTTAATTCCTTTACAGGCTATGAATTTGCTCACAGGAAAAAATACCAAACTTCACAAAGGTACTTCAGTCTAGAAATGATTCAGATAGAGGAGGGCTCTCGGAGCTTTTCCAGCACAGCGTTCTTTCCTTTACCTATGCTAAAATTATTTCCAAACATGAAACATTGAGATAGCTTGTAAATAAATGCTGTTGTGAGGGCGAGAAGCAGAGTCTATATAAAATGAGCTAGGTGAGGACAGGGTGAAGCAAATGGCCAAGAGGTCAGTCCCTGCCCCAGCAGTATCTCCTGGCCAGCTGCAGACCCAGCCTGTGTGCTACAGTCCATGCAAATGGAAAGGCTGCAGCCCCCACGCAGCCTTCACACCAGTCCTGACTGGAGTGAGCAGCTCTTTTGTCGAGTACATGAGTCAGACTGCTGCTGAAGGAAATAATTTTGTTTATAGCAATTAAAATAATTCCTTGTTTCATAATACAAGCCATACCAAGAATGGCTGTTAGCTGCATTTCAGTCTCAGGTACTTAAAAACAAACAAACAATCAATCAGGAAAAGTAGGTTCTAATTTCACAGAGGATTGTCTGTAAAAAGAAAACTTTATTTAATGTTCTCAAATCTTAGATGCTGCTGTGCCTGGCAGGCACCCAGTCCACATCCTTGTTATTGAAGTGTACTCCCTTCCCAGCTAGCTGGAGGCAGTGGGTGGACCAGGATATCTACAGAGGCTGCTGTCCTATGCTTCCTACATGAGGTTTTACCAGTTGCTGAAGGCTGTGAAGCCACGGGCTGTGCATGTGTATGTGGAGGATAAGAGGAGAGATGAAACATGAACCTGTCTCTCACTTCTCCTTACCAAGCCAGTTGTTGGCAGGGTAATCTCAGACCTCTGGTGGGACACACGCAGACCTGGTGCATGTGCCCACGATGCCAGTAAGGTGCAACCATTTCATGGTTTGTCCACAGGCTTCACCAGTAAACACAAGACTTGTAATACTGATGTCTCAGATAAGGCCTGACTGGCACAGGAAAGGGAGATTTTATTTGTTTTGTTTTAGTTTTTTTAATTTACTTTGTATCTGCATGGCAGAGCTGAAGTCCAGATACATTCCACCTGCTGATAGAATCATAGACTATTCTGGGTCAGAAGAGAGCTTTAAAGGTCATCTAGTCCAACCCCCCCTGCAGTGAGCAATACCTGTCAAGTCCAGAAATAATATTGAGATACTGATATGATGCATCACAGTTAATATTTCTCAAGACGCAAATGTTTACATGGAACTTTCCAAGCAATTGGTTGGGAAGGAATAATAATCTCCCTGTTTCTCACACACACTCACAAAGGTACAGTTCCATAGAGTCGTTCTGAAGTGCCACGTTAAATAATGTATGAGCTGTTCATGGACATTTTGCAGCAGGAAAAAGCAAAATCAACAGTGAGTTATTTGCTCAGTCCTATTGTTCGTTACCTCTTTAGAGAAGTAAAAAAGACTCAAAGACTCTTTGATGTTTCTAGGGCTAAATAAGGAGAAATACAATATTCTTTGGGATGGAGTGGCATAGCATGAAGATATCTTCATCCTCACAGGTTACTAAACTGAATAGATCTTTTTCACCTGCAATTCTGAGTAAACATATAAGTAGCTTTTGTTATGTTCTTTGGTTGGTTGGTTGTACTTTTTAAGTAACTGATAACTGTTGGTAGATGTGTTAATAATTATGTTTATCAGTTGCAGAGGATTGTGATGGATTCTTCATCACTGGAAATACTTAAACCTCAACTGGACACATTTTTCCCCAAAAGATTCTTTGCAATTCAAATAAGAACCCATTCAGCATCTTGAGACTGATGTTACTACAGGAAACCTAAACAGATAATCACAGTGTCCTCTTGCTATGATTATTTGTATCATTAAGACTTTATGGGGCAAGACTACCCAACTGTGGGCACAATGTCAAAAGCAAAGGCTGGTCTGTGCCTGAAGGATTTTTCAGTGTAAGACTGAGATAAGAAGGTACAGAGAGATACAGGAATACAGAGCAAACTGAACCACACAACAACACCAGGACATAATTCTGAATCCGTAAATGCATTTAAACTACCTTGATCTTCTGAAGGTTCAGGAAGTCTCAAATATGCTGCAAAGACAATATATGAATACCAAATTCCTAATGTTTTGGTTCTGAGGAAAAAAATTAAAAAGTTAACTGAGGCAGAGCAAAGCTATTAAATAGTAACTTCCCAATCCATATGTATGGGAAGGTAAATCCAGTAAAATCCTATGAAGGGTTTCTTTCAGTTTAGACTTGCTATATCAACCAAACGTTTCAGACGTCAGCAGAAGAAAAAGAACTGCTGTTTTCTTTTAAACCAATACGGCCTGACACCACAATTGTGTTAGGTCTCATTGCCTAGGTAGGGTCAGGTCTGAACAACACTTGCAACAAATACCCATGGCCTTCAGAAAACAGCGTACATAAATGTCGGTGGTAGCGTTGCAGTTGCTAGGGCAGGGACAGGCTCCTGGAAGATGTACAACTAAAGACCTGTCTTTTTTGTCTTCTTAAGGAATCCATATCATTCTTGATCTCTTTCCAAGAGGACTTTATCTATGGTGGAAGATTGCTAATGATTATCATACCTGCATTTCTCATGTTCCGTCAAGTTAATTATAATAAATCCCCCAAATACAGTGTTCCTATCTGCAGAATAAACTTTATATCTATCCTATAGAAGATGAAATTAAGTTATATGTTGCCTTATGTTCTCAAATGTAAATTATGTAGCAAGATTCCAATTTAACTACCAAAATATTATATATAACTGAATTTAAAAAAATATATAGTTTAAATGAAATATATCCTCCAGTATTATTTTTTATTTATAAATCATTATGCAACTATGAATCCCTGAAACTAGTTTTAATTGATAAATATTGCATAAGATCTGTATAAAATCTCTTTTTTAGAGATGATCTGCATTTTAAAATGGATTATAACTCTATAATGCAGTCTTATTTACAATAAATATTTTAGTAGACATATATCTTCAGGAGTTAAATATCATTAATGGTAAAGGAGAGGACGCAGCTTGTGAAACGTATTTGGAAATCTCTTTTCCATATGGTAAAATTGTGAGACAGAGGAAAGATGGCAATGATACCCAGCCTGAATTCCCAGCATTTTAGAAAGAAGGATAATAGCTTTATTGTCTTTAGGTTTTTATAGACTATCAGGCATGGTGTTGCACCTGTTACCCTGCTACCGTTACCTGTTACTGGGGTAAATCCAGGAATTAAAAAGAGAGTTTCACCAGACCTAGCATCCAGCTCCCAGCCTGTCAAAAGACAACTGGAGGTGTTTGTTGCTGCACTTCTGAGGCTGGCATGTGCATCTCTAAGACACAAGAGCCTGGATTTCCTCAGCTCTGAGCTCAGTCTGTGGTTTACTTATTTGACAGTGTGGATGTGTTTTGGGAGAAGCTAACTTGCTAAAATACACATCCATAGCTTGTGTTACAGGCTTGGAAAACATTTGGGCATCATTTAACTCATCTCTTTATTTCCCGTTGCAGATCTGAATGTGTTTCTAAGTGCTGTTGGAGCCCTATGTCCTTTTTTAGCTCTCTGAGTACAAATTCTCTTCATAATAAAAAAAGCAATTAACAAATTGCAAAAGAAATATTCCATCAAGGCAAATATAATTCTGCATGGATATGATAGAAGAAAAAGGCACAGAAATCTGATCTTGACTGTGGCCACTTAAGTTAATAACACTATTTCCATACATAGCACTAATTACTTACTTCGTATAGTTTCTGGATTGATGCCTACAACCAAATAAAAGATTTAAATTGGAAGACTGGTGGGAAGAAAGAATAAGAGAGAGAAACACTCCCCCTGTATTCTTTCCTCAAACACTTGTTGCTTTCCTTCATTTCTTCCCTTTTTCTTTCCCTCCTTCTGTATTTAGGTTTTCCTTCCTATAGTCACCAATCTAATTCATTATTTTAGTAATACCTATCTTTAAAGAATGGAATTTTCCTTCCACTAACACTCACCAAATGAGTAAAAAAAAATTAAAAGGTTTCTTATGCCTTAAAAGGCATCACTGATGTGAAAAAATGACATGTAAAAATGAAATCCTCTCACTGAGCAAAACTGTTGCTTTTTGCGTGAAGAGATATTTGATTTTTTTTTTTTTTTTTTTTTTTTTCTTAAGAGCAGCATACTGCTTTGCTTGGTATTTGTGTGGCAGAGCTAGCATGGCTGAAGGAGTGAGCTCAGACCTCTGCTCCATCTTGTGACTCATTAACAGGGCCACCCGCCCAGCCTCATGGGGGGATGTTTGCTGCCGACCCAATGCAGACTATTGATGGTGCTGCCATCACATGGGGTAGCTGAGGGTGTAGCATGACCCAGAGAAGAAGCTGGAGTGGGCACAGCTCCTGCTGGCAGGGGGCAAGGAGGGACCCGGGGGCAGGGGGAACTGAGCAATCTCCGAGTCACATTACATGACATGAGACAGCTTGATCTCACCAGGCATGTGATCCCTTTCCTCTAAGAAGAGAGGGAGGTAGGCCATGGACCCCAACATCAGTCTTCAAGCCTTGCTCTGATTTAATCTGCATTTACTACTTGTGGTGATAGACAGGATGCAAAAATCTCAACTTCCCTTGGAGGCTATGATAAAACTGAAAGGTCTGGCAGCCAGTCATGCTGCATTTTAATGGGCAAACTGAAGCTCTTTATATAGAAACCATTAAAGCCATAAACATGAAACTCCGCAGTACTGTTTTTACAGTCACCTTTCAGAGGGAGCAACAATCTAAAGTTAAAGCTTTCTGTAAGTAGGGCACTTTATGACTCCTGGACTTCAGTCTGTTTAGTTTATCCCCAGAAAGGTAAGAAGTGATCTGAACATGGTCTGTAAATACCTCTGACAGCAGAGGGCTTTTTAAACTAATGGAAAAAAGGTAGAGCAAAATCCAACATCTGGCAACTATGCTAACAACATTCAGGAGCAAAGGCACACATTCCTAACAGTCAGAATCTCCAACCAAATCACTTGCTCAAGGGCACGCTGGATTCCTTCTCAGGTGAAGCCTTGAAATTGAACCTGTGTACCCTATTAACACTTAGAGATGCAATGAAGAAGCCAGTTGATAAAAATCTGTGGCTATTGTCAAGTGAGATGCTCAGAAATAGTCCTTTCTGGCATTAAAACTATATACCTGGCATTCAGTTCCAGTGGCATAAAGGGAGGAGTATTTAATTTAGAAATTCTTCAGTGAAGCGTCTCTCTCTTACACTCTCTTGAAACATGCCTGTTCAGGAAGAAATGTGATATGACCACGGTGTTCGTACAAAGGTTTAGCGCTCACTAGGTACAAATTCCTGTTCTTCTGTTCTCCAGAACAGTTAGTTGAGGCCCCACACTTTTACCAGAATATTCAAGTCAGAGAACTAAAAAAAAAAAAAAAAATAAAAAGACTAATTAGACAAGAGTTGTGAAAAGATCCGATAAAAATAGCTTGGGTCAGTAGTGAGGTGTTCAATTTACCTGTCCTCTCACAAGTAAACTTGCTGACTTCTGAGGTCATGTGCAAATACCTATGGGCTGAACGTCAGACTCTCACAAATTAATTCCACAGTTCATGTGGAAATGTCGTTCCTGAGGTATTTCAAACTCCTGAGAACACTCTGAAAAGTCCTGGAATTAAAACTGTTTTCATAGCCTGCCATTAGAAATAACCACATTCTCTTAATGTCAGAGATGCAGTGCCAAATACGGCTTAATTTTCCTCCAGGTTGCTATGACTGCTCACACCTCCATAACCAACAACACACCACCTTCTTCAGTATTTTAGGTGTGTGTACTGGATTCTTTATACAACAGCCTCCCATGCTCTAAAAGAGTCTAACACTAGCAGTATCTCACATACAAGTTATATGGGTGTTGAGGTAAATGGCTTACCCTAGAATTAATCATCCATAAAGATATCTAGGCTGTATTACATAGATTAGAGCAACGAGCTAACATTCCTACATCATTATTAACTCAGAAAACAAATTAAACAAAGTTGTAGTCAGGATAAAAAAGAAGTTCCTGTAACCATGACCAGGAATTACCTCTCAGCATAGAGATCAGAATTTCAGGTTGACAACTTGAAAAGCATGGCATGCAAACAAAATCTGCCTTGTTCTGCTCTTCTTCATCAGCCTTTTGCCATTTTGGGATCTGAACTCTTTGGGAATGGAAAAAAATGGTAGTGATACTGCTACAGACAGGAAGACACTGGGCAAGTGTGTGCTGTCTAGTTACATTACAGGCTGTAATCCTTCACATAGCCAGGAATCACACAGCAACCATTTTCACCTTTGCAAGCTGCTCTTCCTGCAGATGTACCTGGTGCTGCAGAGGACAGACATCTATTTAAACAAAAAGGCTTCCAGTGGCTTTCTTCCAAAGAGTGCTCATTCAGCGAACAGCCCATATACCTGGGTACAGTGTTTCAGGCTGCCCAAACCCATAGTTCATTCCACTTTGGACTGCAAATTATGAAAACCACAATCAGCATCCCTAGCAGCAGCTCAGCACTAAGTCTCACATTCACTGAGCTTCAGGATGGAGTCCTAATTATTCATATAGAATAATAGCTTTTGTGTGAAGTAATACATTGACTCTTCTCCAAAATCTAGCTTGGAATTTAAAAGATTACGAATAGTGCCAAGAAAACTACTGCAGGGCAAAACAACCCTGAATCTTCAAGTTTAGACAAGAGTCTTACTATAAACAAACAAAAGTGTGATACTATTTAAATTGGTCTTTGAAATTGTCAGTGGGAGATCCTTTTTTTCTTTTTTCATTAAACTCTCAAAAAAGAAGGGGAACTTCTACCTTCATATTGCAGAAGTGACTTCCAAATATTACCCAGGGAGCACTTAATAAAACATGCTGTGATATATACTTTCTGTTGCACAGGTATTGAAACAATCATCGCAAGCTCTTTTCTGTAATTACCACTTCTGGATGTCCTTGAGACCAAAGAGACTTGGCTACAGGGAGCTCAGAATTTCATTCTATCTTTCACTGGGTTGCCTTTGGACAAACCATTCCTTAGGCCACTGAAGCCAAACTTTCCCTTTGTATGGACAAATAATTTTAACAGAGAGTGCATTTTGCTCTCACGCTCTCTGACTTCATCACAGGGATTTAAGGAAATTTATTCATACCACAAGCTCATGAAAACTCCCTTTGCACAAGTCTGCTCTGCTGGAAACTCATGATGCTCACAGCTGAGATTCTCAAGCATGTGGCACTGCAGTTGCCAAAAGAAACTGTAGTATATATGTATTGATATACATGTAAGATACAGATGTTGCTGAAGTTCCTGGTTGTATGTAGCTATTTTAGGCATTTTTATATGTTACCTTCAAATCAAAGCCATGCTAGTAGAAAAGGCTCTGTTAATAACATAGAACATCTAGATCAAAGATTGCGTGCAGCTAAAAATCAGATTGAGAAAGGAAGGAACAAAATAACTTCTCTCATAAGACTGTCCTGGTCCTGGCCTTGCCATCTCATTTTAGTGGTGACGTGAGTCCACTGCTGCACCCAGTAAGGCAGATGCTCCACAGAGGCTGTTCAAATACTCTGCTTTACAGGGACAGGTGAGGGAGCAACTGGTTTGTTGGAAAATACTGACACATTTTGTCTTGACTGCAGCGTTGGAGTTTTGACTGGGGAGCTTCTACAGACATGTTTTCACATGGGAAAATAACTAAACAACACAAAACAACAACATAGGACCTTTTATGATGATTTCATTTCTGAAGAATAACCAAAACTGTGTATTTGATAGGATAAGGTCTTTCTTGACCATAACTGTAAAATAGATTTTCAGAATGTATTTGTTCAGGGGAAAAAAAAAAAAAAAAAAAAAGGTAAAGTTGTTTTAGTTATGTCATTTTACTTTTTGTCATAGTTTTAATTTTGGCTGCTTATGAATGTTTTTCAAACCGAATGAAATTTTAAAAATAAGAATTGAAAATTTATAACATGGACCAAAGATCATTTTTCCAAAATGCTGTTCTGTATGAAAGTGTGGAATGAAAAATTTGTGATTTGTGAATTTTCTGTGGAATTGTAATTTCAAGTTCGGATGAGCATACCTGCTTCATCTGGGAAGGACAGACTGATGCTGTCAGGGATCCCTGTTAAACCGAGTTGACTTTGAATTGATGACATAGCGCCATTTTCTCTAAACACACGGATCAAATGCCATTGTAATGCATTTCCGGTTCAGACCTTCCTGTGATCTTCCCTTCATGAGTTTTGCACTCATCAAGTTGCGAGACGTTCAGAAATACTTACACAATCACAATTATTTGCAACCACGACTCAATTCCTTTGAAGACAAACTTTCCCATGATACTCCTGTGTCCCACTGACTCAGACTGCCTCAGCTATGGGCATCTGCAAATAACAAGCAAGGGAAATGGTGCTGCCATCTACAAAATATCACCTTCTTGCCACAGAAGGATTCTCCAAGGTGCCACTATCTCCAGCTTCAGTTAGTTTACTGGTGAAGTTGCAGCCATTTGTAAATTCTAAGAAGCTGAACTTTAAAATTATGATTCATAGGTTGGCTATGGTATCTGGCTGCCTTAAGAAAACATGTGTTTAAACTATTTTACCTTGTCCTGAGATTACTTAGATGTTTTCAGTATGACTACTAACTTCAATAAGGGTTTTTTTCACTTCATATCTTACAAGAAGCAAAGACATTCTCAAGCCTCACTGGCTTCAAGTTAAGATCAAGACACAAATCACAAAATAACTGTCTCAGTCCTGCAAGGGTTTATATATTTCATTGTATGCATGGAGAGTGCCTCACTAACATCAACAAGACTGCTCATACGTCAAGCACGTGTGCATATTTTTGTATTTTTGACAGAAAGGCACAAATGATTTGATTTAAAAAGATGTTCAATTCACGTAACTGTCACTGATTTCAATGTCTTTGTCTCTTAGTGTCTCTAGCCATCGGGCTACTTGTGTAGCTGACAGTCTGAAAATTTCAAAGTCTTGACCCAAAATTCTAAATTAATTTTAAGTTAAAGCTGGGATTTTGCACGAAAGCTACACCCCAATATACTGATACACTGACCTGAAAAGGTAATATTCTATGCCGTGAAAGCTAACATGGCCCTTTGCTCTATGTATTTTTGTTTAGTATAAATTAAAAATTAGTGATGGGGAATCATCATAATCTTACTTGGAAACTAGCTCGTGCTGTGAGTGAACTCAGAGTTCAGCAACAACAACCAAATTCTGGCTTTTCCAAAGAAGAAAAGTAGATATTCTTTAAATTATTCCCTTCAGTCAGATGCGCTGTATCATTGGAGATGTAGTAGCTTAAAAGAAAACATTTACTACTATACATCTACATTTACCACTGATGTGATGTAGCTAAACAGACAATGATCTTCTTTCCTTCTCTCCCTTGGTTAAAACCACCGGGAAAGGGAGTAATTTCTACTTGCATATATCATGACTCACATTGAATGTGAGTATGATCACATAGCTCTGATTGTGTGCCTGCATGTGCACATGTGGATATAAACTACATAACCATCAGTACAAGGATGTTTTGATTCAGGCCCTCCGGTGATATAAACCATGAGTACTTTATTGGAAACAGTGAAACTGCAGTCTTGCAGAAAAGGTGTGGAGAGTTTTCAGTTTCTAAAAAATTAAATAGTAATAATTACAATTGCCAAAAGGTCTCTCTTGACAGTGGGACAAAGCATTCCAAATAAAGGGCAGTTTACCTACAGAAGTACACAGGTCAGCTGGTGCCTGTTCCTATTAGGTGTGTTACTAGGGAAGAGATGAGGTCTGATTCCAGCCACAGGACACAAGAGAATGTCAGAAAATGACCAAGCCCATCAGATTTCCCTGGCATTCAGACCATATGGCTAAGTCTGATGTCAGATACTGTACGAGTAGGAACATGTCACTACTACATGTCACTACAAAAGCATGTAAATAAAATTTCTCATCTCAGGGAAGCAGGACATACATGTTGCATGTATGAAATTCCAAACTTCTCTGGCTTTCCTAGATACTCTGTTTGAAAAGAATACCAGTTCATCAGTTTCGTTGCATATTTTAAAAAGTATCATTAAACAATCCGATACCTCAACTTATTTGTAAAGTAGTATGTGGGAAAGTCTTTTAGACTGAACATATCATTGTCAGATATCCAAGTATTCCTCTACTTCTCAGTGACTACAAATGCAAATTTTTTTCTTTATGAATGTCCAACCTATTTCAATTCTCCAGAACTATTCACGTGTATAGGTCACTCTGGAGCTTATATGACCGTTCTTTACTTATTCACCTTTTTTGAGCCCTAGAAATACTTTCTATACTGTGAAACATTCATAGCTGAAGACCATGGGAGTAGAGAAAAGAGCCATAGCTTAGGAAATATTCAAGAAAAAAGTGATAAAGCTAGAGAGACTTTTTGAGGAATGAAAGTGGAGATTTCCTATATTCAAGTTTTGCGGTATAAGAAAATTGCCCCCTTTATTATTATTTACCTTAGATTAGCACCTGGATTCCAACTGACATTGGCAGAGTCAAAGAGTCAATTTTTTTTTTTTTTTCTTATTTAATATAGCAGTAAATACAACCAGTGCACCGAGCATTTCACCAGCTGAAAATCTAACTTCACTCTTATCCATTCTCACCACCAGAATCCTGCCCTGGGAGAGAAACACAAATAAATGTAAAGTGACTTGCATTTGGTGAGACTTGTCAGGAAAATATCTGAAACCTACAACTACATATTTTTAAAGACCCACTGTCTCATCATTGAGCATTTGCAGTGGGAAAGCAGTCTGTAACACAACAGTTATCATGTTGCACAGCAGCACGGTGTCTGTCCATCCATCCTTCCTTCCTTCCTTCCTTCCTTCCTTCCTTCCTTCCTTCCTTCCTTCCTTCCTTCCTTCCTTCCCTCCTTCCCAATTTGTACCCAAACAAAACCAGGCAGACTTTCAAAACACATTAACCAAAACTGTCTCCACAATTAGTATTTTTCAAACTTTCTCATAGACAGGCATTTTTATATGTTGGCTTTAAAACAAAGCAGACCTTGTAGAAGAGGCTCTTTTAATAACATAGGACATCCAGACCAAAGGTTGTGTGTAGCTAAAAATCAGATTGAGAAAGGAAGGAACAAGACTTCTCCCATAAGACTGTCCTGGTCCTGGCCTTGCTGCTGCACCCAGTAAGGCAGATGTTCTGCTGAGGCTGTTCAAATTGTTTAAATCAAAAATTTAAAAAATGGAGCAAAGACCATTTTTCAAAACCACTGTGTTGTAAGAAAGCTTGGAATGAAAAATTTGCAATTTGAGAATTTTTTGTGGAATTGTAATTCCAAGTTTGGACAAGCATACTTGCCTCATCTGGGAAGGACAGACTGATGCTATCAGGGATCCCTGCTAAACTGAGTTGACTTTGAACTGATGACATAGTAATGAAGGCTTTAAATTCCTGAGCCATCCAACTATCTATTAACAGCTCTTTAAACTTACTACATATACACTGATACTGATCTGCTTATTACTACAGAAATTCTAAACATAAACATTATTATGAAATCTTGGTTTAGCCACCAAGAAGTGCGAGAGACTGAAACACTAGACAGATTTTCTTTGTCTTGTGTTGCCCATGTGAGATTAGTTAGACATAACAGCCTTGCAACCTGCTCTGGGAGAAAAATAAGCCCGTATAGGACAAAATGACCAGCAATTATTCAACAAATTCAGACTGAAAGGGCTTAGGAAAAGGTAGTTGAGGAAGAAGGAGGGAGGGAGGAAGGGAGGGAGGAATATTACAGCTAAGGTAAATAAAGTACAGAAAACTGTGGCAAGGACACAGATGGGTGCTTTTGTCAAGAAATGGTTTCTTTCTTAGAAGATTAATTAATAGGATAATGTTTTTTATTATACATGTTGGTACTATCAGTCAGAAAAGGGTTGCCAAAATGGACAACCCCTTCATGCTGTGGGAAAGAAGACAAATGCCTGTGACTATACACAATTTCGTACCATTAGGTGTTCATATTAGGCTCTTTTTCCTACTTTGTCTGAAGCAAAGAACAATTATGCTGCCTATGTGGAATACATGGCCACTTTCCCTGGTTTGTTTGGATCACTAAATGTAACTACCTTCCCTCTTTCAGTTTTTGTTTCTGGGCTAATTGTACTCTGCAGCCTGACTTCCACTTGAGTCCACTCAGGGATAGGATGCTGAAACATGATTTTTTTCCACAATTGGAGGCTGCCGTTTTTTAATGCCACACGCTACCTTAATTAACTTCACCCCAAGCATGCGACTCAGCTGGCAGTGAAAAACAGGAAGCGTTTTGGCACACATTTTCCCTTTGTGGGGTGAGAAAGGAAGCAGACATGAGCCCTGGTTCAACAGTGACACGATTAAAATGGAAACAGAGAGCTGCCTTGCCCTTGGTGTGGTGTGAGATCAAACCCAGGTCACCCCTATAGGCTGCCTCACTTCCAAGACCCTTAGTTTGCATTGGAGATGTACAAGAAATGTTCACATTAAAACCCACATGTAAGTGGTCTCCAGGGACCTGAGCCAGCAATGGCGAGACAGAAGTCTGTCTGCTAATTTCCACAAAGACTAGATCAAGACCTATTTCTTCCCTTCTAGTGAGCAAGGATCCTTCCAGCTAAATGGATAGAATAATTTGTCAGGTGAAGATCACTGCTTGTATATCTGTATTTTCACTGAGCAACTTGTACCATAGAATTTAAATGTGTAGATATTCTGGACTTGAAAAAGCAAGTATCATTCAGTGATAATTCCTGTAGTGGGCTCATTTCAGTGGTTGGAAAGCCTAGGATTTAATTCTCCCAGCTCTCTAGGTACTTCACAAGTCCTCTTCATAGCTGCGTCTGAAAGCTCTAATTGTTAATTCATCTTCATCCTTCCCCTCCAATTGGCAATCAGGCTAATATATACCTGGTGACTATTTGGTACATAAAGCTGCATGTATCCATGAGGAGAATAGGGGTTGATCGTCTTTGTGACCAAATTAACAATTTGGGAAAATATCCAGGAAAATTCTATTTAAGTTGACCACTAGACTCAAGAAGTTCCTTTCCAAGGTTGCATACCTCTAGAGACCACTATAAAGAAGGGCTGTATGTTGCTTTCTCTGACTGTCCTCATCTATATATGATCACACACACCCTGTTGGAAAACCATGCTCCTTTCTCCAAATGGGACCACTCAGGTCTGTGTATATTTTAAAAGGCCTCTCCAGCACTGCCTGAGTACAAAGGCAAAGAACAAGCTTCCTCTATCACCTATTCTATTAATGGATCATAAAATATCACCCTCCTCTACCACAGATATAATACCCTTTGGTCTGCTTACCTCTCCAAAGAAGGAGTTGATGCTCACTGTTGGGAACTGCTTCAGGAATGGAAGCTTTTGCATATGACTGCTTCTGTCCATGCTGCTCCTGGTTGCCTGCTGCAGGCAGCCTAAGAATGACTGTGTATTCTTCTTAGCTTATGACAGGCTAACACTTTCCCCTCTTGTAGCTACTAAGTGCCTAGGTGGCTGTTGAGAATTTTTGAATGTTAGATTTCTTTCTTCGTTTGAGATATTTTGTAATGGCAGCAAGCATGGGGGCAGGGAGGGGGCACACACTAATCTTGCTTTGTTTCATTGGTAAATAATATTAAAAGCAACTTGGAAGCTATGCAATTGTAAGAACAAAATATGATCCCATTCTACACCTTGGGATATTTTTTTTTAATGGAAAGTGAGCGAAGGTGCATGAGAGAGCATTTTAGCATAATAGCATTAATCTATGTTTCATTATGTCTGTCAGAACAGATGAGGACAAAACCTGTGCTTAGCAGAAGCATTCTCCTGAAACCAGAAATATGATGTTTCTGAAAGATGGCAAGGTGAAATTTTTATCATCTTCCGTATTGCAGATGGGAAAGTAGAAGATAAAAGATGAACTGATTGACCCATGGTCACCCAGCAGCAAAGCCTTAAGAGAGCTCTAAAGTCCAGACCCCTAACAAAGGGCTCCACTCACAAACTTAGATGCAGAAAGATCATTTCAGGGAGTAAATTCCAGCTCTGCTTTCATATTGTAACAACTATCTCCTTAAAATCAAAAGCAGTGATCGATATGAAAGAAAACAGGTGAATGAATGGTGGAGAGATGACATTTAATCACCTTAAATGGAAAATACAAGTAATGTAGACAGTCTGCTGATACATCATCCACACGTATGAGTCTATACAAGCCAGTTTTGCAAGAGTTTGTAGATCTTTTTTTATGATTGTGTTTCAGCTTCAGATCTTATTGGCTTTTACCCACAGACTTGTCATCTCTGGAAATCCCAGCTTATGCTAAGTGTAGGCCCTTTGAGGTCTCTGAAAACACATGGAATACAAAAAAGGCAGAAAAGAACTGGGAAGGGAGAGGAAGCAGAAGACCAAGCATGAAAGTTAAAGAAAGAAAAATAAATTTGAGATAAAGGAAGCAGGAAAATGAAGAAGATTAAGAGAAGGGAAGAGTCACGTGTATTAAAATAGGAGGAGAGAGAGAGAAATTTGGGTTTAGTTATGTTTATTGTAGTTATTCATGCACAAAATTACAAAGTGAAAACAACTTAAACAGCTCTGCTGCAGGCATGCTAGGAAACAATCCATAAAGCAAGAAAACATTATACAGGAGCTTGTAGTGACTTACTGCATTATTCACTACATAATGATTGCCCAAAAGAAATTAATGAGTCTTTCTTTCAATTAGTTTGGCAGATAACTGGAAAGACTTATAGGCTTCTTTGCTGTAGATCCTTTACCTAAATAACAGATAAAAAAACAACAAAGACTTTTAGAATCTGGTTGTAAAAATAAAAAGTTAGATATGCTCTGTGGAAGAGAGGGCCTCCTGCCCCAGAGCAGGACCCATCATAGCAGGGAGCATATATTAATACAGTAAGGGAAAATCCCTTCTCAGAGAACTTTCAGAAAACAACAGAAAGGAGAAACAAGCTGTGCTGAAAAACACAAGAGTAAAAGATCTTAAAAGTTTAAGCCCTGAACCTAAACAAATTCATGAATCTACCTATAAAGCTGGCCCATCTTTTGGCTGCTCTGATAGTACAAGGGAAAAACACAACAGGAATAGTCAAATAATTTAGGTATGACAGGTTTTGACAGGGCAAAGTAATGCTGCCCAGAGGATTGCCTTCTCCTCTTCTCTGATTAAGGCCAACAAAGACCCAAATAGCACAACCTTCACAGGTCTTCCCGTTTCCATTCCACATTTAAGCCTTCCCCCCATATTCCTAAACCCATGCTCATTTTATATTCTCTCTTGAAAGAAGGAAACTTCAGAAAACCCTTTGACCTGAAGGGATGAATGGAGAGTACCTTGTATCCACAGCAGATTTCTTTATTTCCCCCTAGAGTTTGGATGATGATCACAAAGATTTTTCTTCTCATTTCCTTATTACCTGTTTCTACCTTTGAACTTTTCTAATTTATAAATCCATAATTCTTCATTGTCTTCATCTCAGATCTCCAGCTGCTGGATCTTCCCTGATAGCAGGTAACAAGGCTGGGATCATTAACCAAACAATCAAGGAGAAAATCTAGATACATGTTAACAGGAGGATATTCTTTCTTGTTATAGCACTCACAACGTATCTTAAAGTTTCCTGTCAAAACGTCCTTGAAATTTGTTGAATGTGCTCCTTGCCAAATACACTGTCGCAAAAATTCTGATTGTTTCTAACAAAAGCCTCTGAACTGGTTGGTACAGTTTCTGGCTAAAATCAAATCAAATCAAATCAGCAAACTATCAATACTCAGCAATAATGTAAAATTATAATGAAGTGCCTACAATCCCAAAGGATTTATGTGTGTATAGGTCTATCTGTGTGTGCCCATGTCCTGCACAGCGTGACTTGGCACTTGAGCTCTGAGTAGCTGGCACACTTGCAATGTCAAGAGTGCAGTGCATGTCACAGGAGGAATTTTATGAATCATCACACCTATAGCGATTAATTGGCACAGCAAGCCAACAAAGCTGGGACCAGCCCCGGACTGTAGGGACTGGCATACTGCATATCTTTTATACTGCCAGTTATACTCTGACACTCATTAAACATGCCTGTCCGACTGACCAGTCAAACGTGATTGATGCATACTACTTTCTGGAACATTCTGTCTTCTCTTATGTCCTTAACCTACTGCAGTAATACTTTATTTCTCTCTTAAAATCGCCTACCAGAGCAAAAGGGTGTCCATGGAAACCTTTCTTGCTTTACACTAGCTATGCAGTCTGTTGCTACACTTTCACATCAGATTTGTTACTGGTGCTTATTCACTTGGAATGAAACAGTAAGCTTGTCTGGAGATGTCCTGAATTATTCATAGAGAACACGTACAAAGATAAGTCAAGGCATGAGATGTACGTTGGTGTTGAAGCCAACGTGGTATGTAAGAGTGAAGGATGCTTGCATGGCTTTGTGGGAGAGCTGTGTCTCAACCACTGTGAATGACTAGGAATTGAGTAATGATCACTAAGACCTGCAAGCCAATTTGCCTTTGACAATGGAAGTCAGGGGGATTTTGACACAGCAGGTGTTTTTGCCTTACTTTGATTGTGAACACAGCAATAGGGCCTGAAAACACTTCAGGGTTTGTATTTAGACTAACAATGGAGCAGTTTTGAAGTCACACAGAGGCAAGTATATCTGACAGTGTTTAGACAGCTAATTACATCATTATGCCTATCAAGGAAGTAGTTAGATGACTAAATATCATCAACGATGGCTCTGGAGCTGCAGCCGGAAAACTGTACATTGAAGTTGGATAAATTAGTCCATTCCATATTTGTTATCCAGCATCAGCTTTCAGTTTATTTTTCACACAGTGAAGGTATATTCACTGTACAAATATCAGTGCCTTACAAACAGTTTCTGCCTTCCTGTGAAATCTGGTACAGAAAGAGCCAGAAAGCTAGCATTTGTGAACCGTTAGTGGACCTGCTTTGAAGATGCTGGGTCCAGTTCTGGTTGCACATCACTCCAATACACACCATATAACTTTGATAGCTAGTCTGAGTCTGCAGGATAAGAAATGAGCCCATTTATAAAGCCATCACCTAATCAGGTAGCCATGCTTTTCTAAAAAAAAAAAAAAAAAAGTACGTCTATTACTCTGAGGAAAATTAAGTTAATTTTCCTTTGACAGTCGCCACCCAGGAATATGTGGACCGGATGCCGTAGAAAGCTAACACCAGGCTTTACAAGCCTCCAAGAGTTTGTCCATCAGTGTCTCACCAGCATAGCAATGACAGGCACTTCACCTCTGGGCAGTGGAAAAACATTATATTTTCATGGTAGCTAAAAATGGGGGATTAAGTGATTCCATACTGAAAGCAATTCCATATGCACTGTCTGAAATTGTCAGTTAAGCTCTCAGGTTCATCATTGTCCAAAATGGGATTATTTTTCTTTTTTTTTTAATCACAAATTCTTCAGGAGAAGAGAAACTTGGTTCTGACCCAGCTATAGCCATTAACATTCTTAAGAAAGCATCATAATTTGAAGACGTTAGTCACAAAAGCAAGGTCCCATGTGCCACAGTAGAAGCTAACGGATTTAAAAATAAGAGAGCTGTGTTCCTAGACTATTGTTTGTTGACCAATTTGACCACTGGGAAGAGACATCCGTTTATAAATGCCATGTTCCTATTAAAATTAACTCAAACTTCCCTCTGTGTTATATTTATGTTAAAATCACATTTATACCAGTTAGGAATTTTTGCCTAAAGCAGCTTACAGATCTATACCATCACAGTTGGTGTCTGACTTGAAGCTGTCAGTAATGTAGTACTGCAAGATGTTTTTAACTTGAATTAGATATATAACTTATATTTAAATTACTTTAGAATTGTATGTAGAGCCTTGTTTTTAAACACTTGTTCTCTTTCTGGAGATTGTGTACACATGCACAGTTTGTTAGAAATCCAAGAATTTTATCATTCTAATACTCCTACGGAACATGACTAAATATTCAGCAATGCTTCAAGTTAAGTTAATGCCCCACCCCAGCAGATCAGCTCTTCAAACAGCCTACATTCCTTCACCTGGGAGTGGAAGGAAATAATGAAAAAAAAGTAAATAAAGGAGTGAGATGGAAAGCATTTCTGCTGTGTGATTATCCTGATTCTTAACTTGAACTCCCTGAGAAACAAGAGGGAAGAGCAACACTTGAAATGTTCTTTGGTCATGGTAGGGGAAAATTGCTTATTAATCAGTACTACCATTTGTACTCACCTTGACCAGTATCTTACTCTGGCAGGCCTCTGGATCCGAGGAGAGATTCCAGTACCTTATGTTTTAAAAAGTGCAACAGATAAGACGAAGAAGCCCCTCACAGCATCACCTCTGCCAGGCTCTCACTGTGGCCTGTAGCAGAGAGAAGGAAGAGTTTTCAGGACATCTTCTTTCCCATTGTGCAGGAAAGCATTCTTCTCACTCATCTGGTTTCACTCAGACTACTCCATAAGCTAGCACCAAGCTTGAGTTCCTGGCTCCCAGTGTAATTTTCACATGCAACCCACCTATTTGGGGAGCAGGGAGGGAGCATATCTGCATGTTTGAGAGTGCACTCATGCACCTGAATTGACCGTTTCATGCTTGTTAGGAAATTAACATGATGACACCAGACCTTCTTTGTAAGCTGTCTGGAGGGAGTAACTCAGAAATTTCACAGAGCTTTTCCTTTCTTCCCGCTGTAATAATTTCATTACCGTAAACCAGTCTGCCAATGGACAAGCTGGTAAATCTTACCCTACGCTGAGCAAAGCTTTGGTGCAGGGTCCATATTTTGCCATTTAGCTCAAGGCAAAGCTCACATGTTTATCAGTCACACTTGAGTGCATTACTGCTCTTCAGCAGAGAGTTTTGCCTTCTGAGGAGGCGGTCTGTGTGCCATAAACCCTCTGAATCACATTCTGCTCTTTAGATTTTGGTATACAATGATGACACAGCAAATTGCGCCCTTGTAGTACAAAAGGATAATATTTTTCTAGCAACAGTTCATAAGGCTGTGACCAGCTAGTCCAAAATGGTTAGCAACAGTACATTCTCAAAGGGCTGCTGGTGCTGCAGCTCCTCAGTCTCTAACTCACAGCTTCTAGGCTTGAAATGAATGGATCATCTTGCATGAAGGCATTCCACTCTGGATTATACAGCAGTGGGATTTTCAGAAGAGTATACGTTTTCTCAATGGTAAGAAGCTAATCTTATCTCTTGTGTCTTGTTCTCATAACAAGATGACACCTTTGATGACATCTTCTGTATGTATGTTGATGATAAGGGGAGATAGGGTCGCCCCTAAATTCTCTGCACCTCCAAAAAAGAGACATGTGAGTGAGGGAATCTCCATTGCACAGCATATGCTGCTACTTACTTACTTTGACTTGACATTGATGGATGCATTCAAGTATTTACAAGCTGCCTGATGAGATGACTCAGAGAAAGTTTGAAAGAAACAGCACGGCTGACACCCCTGCTTGAAGGGGGAGGAAGTGGGAGGGAAAGATTGCCTTGAGATCAGAGTTTGTGGTTTTTTAAAATGCTTCACAAGCCCACTCTTTGTGCTGGAGTAATTATGTGGGTGTACTAGGAAAAAAAGCTAATCAGCTTGAGAAAGGTCTGGCTGTGGGGAAACCCAAATTTAAAAAGCTCAAAGAAGTAGAGCAGCTCAGTAGTCCTGGAGGAGGACATGCAAGCCATCTTTGCAAGAGCCTAGAGCAGTTGCTGGGACAGTCCTTGAACAGCTTGGGGTGCAGGTCATCATCTGTGGGCAGCGAGCCCACCTTTCCATCATCCTGCCTGTAGAACTCCTCCCTGCTGGGGATGTCTTATGGACACTCCCCATCCTGTGGCACTGCATGAGACGTAGATCAGCATGTTTCTCCTGTAACTTAAAAACTGCTTTAGTTGAATGCTTATGTGACCACAAAAGGATGTGAACAGGAGTAAGGACTGCATTGTCAAAAAACCATCCAGACCTCTTCCTCTCTCCCCTGCAATGTGTGTGGCTGGGTCCAGAGATGTGCCCTGATACACACCAGCACCAAGCCCTCTCAACTGGAGACAGGCTAGACCCACAGCAAGACACAGCAGCCTCCTTGGAGATGGTGCCTATCATAACCAACTTTTTAATTAGCAGAAAACAAAAAAGAGATGTGCATCCTGTTCTATGAATTACCGTTGTGGAGCTGTCAGCAG
>NW_008606829.1:74897-119368 GCF_000691845.1 Merops nubicus
CCATAAGCCATCACATTGAACTCGTTCCCTCTGTTTTCCTAACAGCTTGTGCAGGTCACAGAGCACAAGTGTAGGAAAAAAAAACAAACAAAAACCAACCAACACTAACCCCACTCAACAACAAAAAACAGAAAAGCAGGCTTTCTCCACAGATCCATATAAGACTGATGCACCTACATCTGGCTTTATACCACCTCCCTGTGTCACAGTCCATGGAAGGGAGGTGCTCTTGTGAAGCCAGTGGTGAAAAGAAGGAATGTAGTTAAAACTTGGACTTCATCTTCATCCTTAAGACAGCAATCTTCATAGTGTAACCAGCATGGTAAGAAAAGCAAAACCCTTGGGTAAAGAGTTGGCACAGTTCTCCAGCATGGAGGAAGAGAGGGAAAAGACCATTCCAGCTACAGAGTGTATGCTATCCCTTCCTGAGTCCTAACACAATTTTTGTAACATACCTTTGTACAATGACAAACCAAGGCTGTGACTTACTTCTTGTATGGATTGATGTTTAATTAATAAGATAAGCTCCCTTCAGAGTCCATTTCAGGCAGTTCCAGAAAGAATCTAGGAGTGTCCAGAGCATCCTCTGTCTGCAGCTCACACTGCTGTACCGAGGCCTGGGTAGAGGTGCTGCTATGGAAGTGGGAGTTTGGTGTGGATTAACCACCACATGACTCACTCAGGCACTGTAGCAGAGGCATACCTTAACTTGCAAAAGCAATGTGATGTATAAGAATATTCCCCACCCAAGGAAATATCACATGCTACTATATATGTTCTTTTATATACTCCAGTGGATTGAATACTGCTAGATGCTTCCTGTTCCTCAAAAAAAAAAAAAAAAAAAAAAAAATTAAAAGGGAGAGATTGAGAAACTACTGGAAAATCCTAAGATGGCTGTCTTCTGCTGAAGAAATGAGAGTATTTGTCTCAAGAGTTTGTTTTTTTTTGTTGTTTTGTTTTGTTGTTTTGTTTTGTTGGGGTTTTTTGGGTTTTTTTTGTTTTGTTTTGTTGGGTTTTTTTGGTAAAAATCTCTAATTGCATTACAAGATATTTTATTTCCCTGAAGTTCATTCTTCTGTCATACTTCACTGAAAGGGATATTTTTCTTGTCAAATCTTGTGTAACTACAAAAAAAACGGCACATTTTCCTGAAACACCATGATGGTAGAATTTCATTTGGAATGAAAGACATTACAGAAATGTAGATGTATTGTTGTTGTTGAAAATAATTGTATGTAACTGAAAGTTGATGGACTTGTCTTTTTTGGACGTGAGATGTAGTTATTACTCATTTCCCAATGCCAGAACTAGCTGCTCCTGCTAACGCCAATGAGAGAACTTCAGTGGACTGCAGAATGAAATGGTTCAGGTCACCAGTACCTCAACTTGATTTCTCCTTTCTCTTAGGTATAAAAAAGTGCAACAGCCTGACTGGCAGAGTGAAGAGAGGAAATCAGCTTAATTGCTACAACAATAATGCTTAACACAAAGCCTGACACATGAATAAAAAACAGGAGAAAGGAGCCTCTAGTTGCAAGCAAAAAGCTGTATGAGATTTTAAAATGTTGCCTTGCATGCATATATGCAGTGTTTTGTACAGTAACCATAAAAATGACATAGATGCTTTAGACCTTTCAAGCTAAAACAACCTGTTTTGACTTTGTAGCAGTTGGTGAGTCATTAGAGAAACTGATCTCACTAAAAGCTTTGCCATTTCTCTTGTTCTTACTGAGATCACTAAAAAAAGGCTCAGGTAAGATGCATACTGCAAGAACAAAATAATGTGCATGTTCACTGTCTCCCAGTTTTAGTAGTGGGCTTGCTCTGTGTTTGCCATCAGCAGGCTAGGTACCGGCCCCAGAGTCACTCATCTGAGATGGAGCCCCACTGGACACACAGCACACTTCCTCCCTTCCTGCAAGGCCATGGGGAGTGGGACTGAGGGTGTCTTTTTGCTCACAAATAGGCTTAGGCACTGCATGACCTGGTGTAGCTAGTGGCTGTGATGGCACCTAGCTGAGCAAAGTCCACCTGGCCAGCCACCAGGTCCCAGCCGTCTCATGCCTGGGCATGCTAAGCCTCTTCAGCTGGAGCTGCAGATCCAGGCACTGTGCCCCTCACAGATCCCTGGGCTCACTCCCTGCCTGGGACCTGCCCTCTGAGCCCTTCTGCCCTATAGAGCACGTGCTCTGTGCCATGCTGAGCCCAGGCCTCCACCACGGCTGGTGCAGAGCTTCCCTTTGCAGCTGAGCTCTGCATGGGGGAAGCACAAATTAAAGCGAGAAGACAAAGACATCAAAAAGACTTTGCCCAGAGTCTGTGATCACACCATTGCTCTCCTTAATAATCAACCATCAGAAGTGAAAGCACTTTGCAGGAAGAAGAGCAACAACTAACCTATAAATAAAGCATTGCATTCCTCCTCAATGTAATTCCCCCCTCCCCCATGCAATCAATTAATGTTTCTGCAACAGACAACTTATCAACTTGTGAGTGGGAAAGGAGGGGTCCAATGTAAGTGTGAGGGGTTTATGCTGCAGATGACATACTGCAGAATGAAACATTCCCCACATCCCACAAGATGTAGTACATTGAATCCAAACAATGAGAGAGGTCCCTGCACTATGGGATCATCTTATCTCTGAACCCAAGCATCTGTGCATTTTATTTACCTGTTTTTGATGGCTGAACAAGCAGCTATGTGTGCAGAGAGGCAGCAGGGTATTCATTTGCCTTATTGTTCCTACCTTCAATCTTTCTCTGACTGGTTGTGTATGGTATTTTGCCACTCTGTACCAGTGGACTCTTTCACAGTGTCTGAAAGCTCGTCAATAAAAATAACTGCAACAAGAAAGGAACAGCTTTCCTTTCGTGCGGCACTTTCAAGTTATCTCTTGATAGCAAGTGGTCAGATGTCACTACTATAAAACCACACTATTCTGGGATAATGTATAACCTGAACAATAAATCCAGTATTGTATTCCTGGTCTTTCACATCAGATATGCAAGACCCAGTGTCACTGCTTTTCCCTTCAGTTTAACCAGGGTTGGTCTGTCTACTTAAGCTGAATGTTCTTCTGACTCCTACTCCTTTCTAAAACTAACTCACTTCATCTGCTGCCTGAATAAAAAGCTTTGCGTTAGTCACGACATCTTTCTGCACTGTTTTATTCACAAAGTTTGACAGAAAAATACATGTTATGAAACCAAGCTTTTAATGCTTGATGGATATAGGTCCAAACCTGCCTGGGCAGCTGTCCTTCTGTAAAACTGAAGGCAGCATTAAGGGCTGCCATGCCTTTTCAGCCTACTTGAAGTGTTGCCAGGTTTAGGTACCCACTGATTAGACCAAAGACCATCATGCTGGGTGGACCAAAGACAGTATGTAATCTCTAACAGTAGTCAACAGTAAGTGTGTTGGGGGAGAAGAGGATAACTAAAATGTGGTGATTCCCCCCACAGTATATTCCCACGTTGGCTCAATCTGCTGCTTACAGAGTTCTCAAGCCAGATGTTGTGCCTACTGTTTTAATAGCTCTGAAACTGTTTGGGTTTTTTTTTTTTTTTTTCCTAGGATTTTGGTCATTTTATGACGCGGTTCAGACTTCCACCCTATAGTATCCTGAGTAATGAGTTAAACATCTCCAACAGTCATACAATGCATAAAACACTTTCTTAATTTGCTTTTTATCTTCTGTCTGATAACACTGGAACAGGTGGTCCAGAGAGGCTCCACATCCTTGGAGATATTCAAAATCAGGCATAAAAAAGCCCTGATCTATGTTGGCGCTCCTTAGAGAGAGAGTTGGACCAGATTACCTCCAGGGATTTCAACCTAACTCATCCTGTCTTAATAACTTCTCAGGGTGATCACCATCTATTTTAGCAAGAAATAGTGAAACATTTCTTTCTTTTCAGTGTCATCTTACCCTTGGATCACGTTATTTATGATTCCATGAAGCACCACAAACCAGCAACCCTTCTCTGTCCTTGCCAGTTCTCTCTTTTCCAGACTCAGGGGGGGTTATTCTACTTAGCCTGTAGACATAGGAGAGAGTGAGATGCTCTCTACCTTCACTCATTTTGCTGCCCTTCTCTGAACCTTTATTAATTCTATTTCGTCCCTTCTGAGGAAGGGATTAGAGACCACAACTCCCTGCAGAGTTTAATAGGTGAGCAAAAGAGGCACTTGCTAGGATGGGAAAGTGGTATTTCCACAGTATTAGCTAAATTTCTCCTAGCAATCCGTATCTGGTCAATTTTTTGAGAACCATGAGCAACAAACCAACATTTTCTCCATAATGACTCCTATTTCTCTCTCTTGAACTTGTTCTTGATTGTATTCTCATCTTATAGCACGGTCATTCCTCTCCCTTACCCATGGCTCCTCTTCAGCCTTGCCCTCCCCGCCAGCTGGGGCCATGCTGGTGTTTGTGGGGCTCTATGGTAAGTCAGACAGTCTTAGCAACAGCTATCATCACACCAGAAAACCAGATTGGAGAGGAAGGCTGTGGCTCTTTGGCAGACTCAGTCAGCATGGCTGCTGGCCACTGCAGCCACATCTGCTACCATGCCCTCTGCTCCACAGCCCTGCTCTTCTCCTGCAGCACCTCCAGGGCCCCTCTGACAGTGTCCTGCCATGCTTCAGAGCACTTCTCAACAGCAACTATTCCCACACAAAAAAAAACAAAAAAACCCCAAACAAAAAAAAACTAAACTAAAAAAACCACCATGTAGTTTCCTTCCACGTCAATACGTCAAAATGGTTCTGCAAAGGAGCAGAGAACACCTGAGCTGAGCCAGGCGTTGTAGTGGGGCAGTGGGAGAGGTGCAGAGGTTGGCGCCGCACTGCAGCAGGCAGGCGTTACCTCAGCTCAGGCTGCGGTGGGACTGCAGCTGTGCACACGCCTAGTGCAGAGGAGCCCGGGGAAACTCAGAGCCTGAGGAAGGAAGCTGCTAATAAGCATCTTTCCTTCTTCCCTATCACACATGCAAAAGTACAATTCTTTTAATGGTAACTGATAATAACTATAATATGTCGTGATTACACATTTTTTTCTGAACAGATCCTTGTTGGCTTTACATAAAGTCTGTCCTCACAAAGCTGTGTGAGGTATATAACATAGAAGGCCATCTTACAGATAAATAAAGTGAAATTCAGGAAACTAAAACTATGTGATTGCATTCATACAGTCCTTTAAGAGCAAACAACAAACAAGACTTAGAGGTCTCATCCCTCATCAATGTCTTTAATCACTATCAAAACCGCTCGTACTGATGCAGCTGTTTGAAGCAGATACCTGTGCTTTTCAAGTACCTTAACAATAGCTTTATCTTACAGTATCTGGAGCCTTTTTTCCCTAAGTAGGATGGCTCAGGTTAGGTGCCTCACAGAGGCTGGAAAAACAATTTTCTGCCTGGGCCAGACTACCCACCATTTTCAGATTTCTCTTCAGAATTCCCTTCAGACTTCTCTTCTGATTTCTCTTATATAAACCCTGCTTTTCTAATAGGTAAGTGGACATCCTCATCCCAGCCAAGGGTCTCTGCTCTCCAGACACCTGCTAGCAATATTCATGGGCTCAATTCAGAAAAGCATTTCAACATTTTAATACACCTATCCTGTTCAGAAAAGCACTGCAGCCAGGAAAGAACATTTGCACTCACTTACAGACCCACTGTGTTGTCAAGAAACTCTTGTAGAAAATGAGTATCATACCCACAAGGCAATAAAGCAGCGTAAGAGTAACATAATTGGTGGGACTTTCATGGTTGTCCAAGGTTTTAAGTAGTCCATATTTTTGTATCATATGAATTCGAAAATTATATTTGGTCATGTAATTGGAGACTGTACCGTCACAAGGAAGCCAAACTCAGACTCTGTGTGCAACCTGAATATTGTTGTTTCCTGGCATCTGCTTAAAATATCTTAGTGCACTTTTTTATAGGTTTCTTTCCCCTTCTCTTATTTGATATTTTAAGGTATTTTAAAAGTAAAAAATAAAAAGATGAAGAGAGAGAGGAAAAAAACAAGCAACCAACCAACCAACCAACCAACTGTTCTCCTAACAGCTATAGCAGTGCCAATCTTACATACCTCTAAACACTGGCGGGAGAGAAGGTCATTTTCTGCACACTCTTGGAGCTATCATCACACCAAAGACAACATCAGTAACAACCACTTCTAGCTTTGCAGAACCTGATTGCAAGCTGAACTGCCATCAGGAACTTAGACTGTCCCACCAAATGCTTTCCACTGGTAGATTCCAAGGTGCCTTAAGAAGAAAGGCAAGTATTACTGTCCCAATTTCACATTCACACAAGGGTACTGGTTTCCAGACAAGTGAAGGGAGGTATCTTGAGCACAGAGGTCAGGAACACAGGGCTCACCTAAATTCCAAACCAGAGCATGACCATCACCTGGAGCATGCTGGCTCCTATGAAGGCTTCTATCAACAGAATACAGACTGCCACCCTGTTAAAACAATCCACTCCATTCCAGTAAAAGCAAGAGTAATAAGATGGAGGCCCTTCTCATTCCTTATCTATTTTTTGTTGTTGTTCTATAGTTGACTTACATGCAAAACACAGCCTACTTCTGCACCAAACATCACTAAGAAGAATTGGTGCCACTTGTACCCTCAGCACCATAGCTCTGACTCAGCCCAGGCCCACTGGACCTTTAGACTATGACTGCTTCCTAAGACAGCACTGGGGCCTCTAATGGACACCTGAAGCAGGACTCCAGCTGCACTGCAGCACCTCTTTCCCCATGCATTGCACATAAGAGGACACGACAGTGGCTCCCATTGCCTAAATGACCAGGCAAAGACAAACCGGGTTTCAATTTCATTTTGATTTCAGGCTGCCCTGCATGTGACTGCATACTATACCTCTCAAGAAAAAGCAAGAGCTTTCCCTAGGCTCTCCCAGGAAGGCCTCGTCCTGAAACTATTGCAGAGAAAACAGCTGTACAAATAACTTTTTATTAACAAAAACATAATGTGCAGAACAACATGCTTGGCTCCAGAACCCAAAGATAAGGCAGGATGCGGGAATTGCCTCCCACCCTGGTAACCAACCCAGAACCACATCCTCTCTCTCAGGAACGGCTTGTTTTTGGCCCAGTAGTCTACTACAGACCACGGGAATGGTGGACATCTCACTTCAGCCTTAAAGGGATTGTTTACTCTGTTATGAATACTATGCCTTGGCAAAGTGGAATTTTTCAGCAGCCCACACACACCTAGTCCAATCACAGCCTCTGTAACCTCAGTGCAGAGATGTGCTCCTGCTCTTCAAGGACTCCCTTCTCATCCTACAGTAGTTTTCTGCTCCTGATCATTCAACAATGTGCTCTTCAAAACAAAGAAATACAAATGCAACCACTTTTCCTCCCCTCTTGTTTTTAACTAGACAATGGTCTTTTCATATTCCTCAGATTAAAACATAATGAGATGGCTGTGCTTAAACCTGTACACTAATATACATATTTTCATGCTGAGACAATGTTTAATAAGCTCAGTCCTGCCTAACTGAACAACATTTATCAAACAGGCATTGCTTAGGTACGTTCACAGTGATTAAAACCTGAACTTGAAAATAATTACCTGGATAACTTTCATTAATATGGCAGCATCCCTAGTAAATAGGGAATCACGGTTGGAGCGGTAACTACACTACGTTGATTCCCACCTTCCTACATCAGCAATCCCACTAAAGCACAGGACAAGCCAATCCTTAAGTGAGCAACTAGTGAGCATTCAATACCACTGGAAATCAGTTAGCAGCTCTTGTGCAAGTTCTGGAGGGCTGTAATTTCTACAGTACCTACAACAGGACAAAACTCCATGGTGAACAAGTCTTTTTACAGGGGTGATGGAGTCATATTCTTATCTATTCTGACAGAAGTAATAAGCCCAGAACAGTTGTAGTTGACAGTATAAATAAATACCTCTTAATATTTGTCTTGCAGTTTAATCTCAAATGACACTAACCTACATTGGTTTAGAAACAATCAACTGGTCTCTGTTTCAGTAGTAGTTTTGTATGCTCTAGAATCAATTTCCCTATTTGTGCTCTCTCCATCCCTTCATGAGTTTAATCACCTTATTTAAAAAATGTGCAAAAACTATAAATATCAGAAAAAGCAAACCTTTCAGCCGTGAGGCTGAGTGGAGATATGCATATCAGTAAACACATTTCCTGAGTAATAGCACACTATGCAGTTTGTGAAATGCAATTACGCAGTAGCAGCTCTTATCAGGAAACGTATTTACACTGACTCCTTGTAGCAATAGATCAAAGAACTTATTTTATTGACCTACATCTGTACTTAATTGTGTAGCAGTTTCTTACATAAATGAGCAAATCATCTTCCTTTTTCTGAATAATTTCCTACTAATGGACAACAGTTTTCCTGACATAGATGCTTTACAAAGATTAATTTTTGAAAATTAAAACTGGTGTCTGAATTTAATATAAGTCATCACTGGAAAATTGCAAACATCTGAAATGTTGGCTATCTGTAGAGGAAAAGAGGAGCAGCACACACAACAAGGACACGATCTCAAGAAGAGATGGCCTTATCACAGAAATAGCTAGATTTTTTTTCTCTTGTCTGTTTTCTCTTTTGTCTCTACCCACCCATAAAACTGTCTAGAAAAGTGTAAATAGTTTCCATCCAGCAGAGGAGGACTGACGAGCATGGAAGGCCCCCAAATCCTGGCTCCCACTGTACTAGGGGATCTCCCCTGCCAGGGGTCTGGAAGGTTTCTCTACTTTCCAACCACATAATCAGACTGCTATTGAGACAGGTCTTCCAGTACAGATGAGAAGCCAATGGCTACTCCTTCAGGGGGGATTTAAAACATTTTGTTTCCATCCTGCCTTAAAAAATCCCCTGAACCAGTGTAAGGGCTCCCCACATAGGATACATCACCTTTGGACTGCTGCCCTCCATACAGCCCTGCACATTTAAGGGCCCTGAATCATTTGGCTGCTTCAGCACAGTCATATATGCAATACATGCAAGCACATTTGCAGCAACTACCAGCATGCTCCAGACACCATCAGCTGTGGTTTTCTGTGATTATTTGTGCCAAGAGTAGCTGGGCTAAGAAGAGGAGCCACAGAGATGAAGCTTTTTTTAAAACTGAGCGAGAAGGTCCAAGTCCACAGAGCAGCCCATGGAACTAGTACTTCTACCTCCTATTCTCTAGATCTGTAATGGAATTTTCTGCAAAATTATTTCTGTTAAAAAGTGATGTCTTGTTAAGAACAGAGATTCTTATGGAAATATAGCTGTTAAAGTGAAACTTTCAGTAAAAATAGCAGCTTCTGTTGCTCCAGGAGCCAACATATCTACTCTGCCAGAGTGGGACTAGAGTTTCCAGTTTCAGGACGACATGTGTTCCCAAACAGCATCATTTGATGGAAAGGAGAAGGCATCTTCTCCAACTCTACCCAGTAGAGTAGTTTCCATTTTTTATAAAGAAAAAACACTTGGAGCAGGAACGTGCATCCTCAGCCTAGAGGAGTGTTCAAACTCACACGTAACATCTCTTGTAGAAGTGAAAGCAACTTATATGGCCAGAGACATTTAAGGAGATCCAACACAGAGAAGCTGATGGGCTGGTGTTGGGAGAATCCCTCCTGGCACAGAAAAAATCCAGCTTAAGCCAACAAAGGGTTTAAACCTGTTTCTCCAACAGTCTCAGTGTGAAGCAAAAGCACCAGGCTACCACCTAATCCAGAACAAAGTTGCTGCTTTCCCTGTTTGGAGAATACTTTGAGAGATCCACTTCATCTCAGCACGGGAACATTTCCCATCCAGCTCTATTGTCTAAATTTATTCTTGAAAATGACAAAACCAGTTACACTAAGGTTTCCTCAGAGAAATTTAAAAACAGGGTGGCAAAATGATAAATCTTGGATGATCTCAATAATTACAGGTAATTCATTACAGCTAATAAGAAAAATGCAGGACATTCATTTGTATTAACTTATATTTCAGGGAAGTAGTTTTCTATGTATGGTGCAGGATTCATTTAGGTAGAAAAAATAAGTCACCCAGCTTATTTAAGTTAATAACATCAGAGGAAGAAAACAATCAATTCAAGTCCAAATTGTGAAGGGATGTTGTGGATTTGAAAGAGTCTCACACGCCAGCAAAGCCAAAATACAATCTACAAGGTTCACAAAACCCCAAACTCAACCACCCCTAGCTTGTGCTTATTATTGGAAAAGACATGATACATTTTTCTAGTTGAATTGTGTGTGGAGGTTCATCTGTGTCAGCAGACACTGCCATATGTGGCTGGCTTTCCTGTCATTTCTTACATAGATGCTCTGAAGTCTCTGAGTGACATTTACCAAGCTGTGCAGGAAAACGTCATGCATGTCCATTAATTCTGAGAAGAAACGTGTCACTACCTTTTTAAAAAAATTGCTGTCATACTCACATTGTCTAAGCATTTTGCATTTCCAATGAGTGATGACACAGAAGTAGAATAAAAACTGATTATGGTTAATATCTGAGCTTGCAGAGTGTTTGACGAAGCTATTTTTGCATGAAAGAAGGAAAGAACCTGCCAGTCCACAAAAGCAACCATGGTTTGGAGTGCTGAAGAATAGCTTCTATCTGTATCTACCTTTATCAAGTAAAGATCCCTTCTAGTGTTGTTCTGGGAGGAACGCTGTTTTGTGAGTCTGTTTTATTGCCTGACTATTTTCTCTAACCTAGGCTATTTCAATGTTTGCATTAAGGATCCAGAAACATACACCTAGGAGTGACAGGTGCCATTTCCTTGTTCAGAGGTTCTTCAGTCACATAGGAAAAGCATTCAAGAACTGAGGACAAACGTCACCAAATGTGTGGCACTTGCCCCCGCTCTTGCAGGTGCATCCTGAAAGAGGAGCAGCCTCACCTCGAGTACCATATTGGCTCTTATTCCAGGGCCACATGATGAATAACAGTTACTGAGGAAATCAAAACATATGAACCAAATTTCCCTGAGAAAAAGGAAGGCCACATAAGTTAGATAATGTGGGTTAGCAGTTTTAAGTACATGGAAAATAATGAAAAAAATTTAGACACGGTTTAAAAACAGTCACCAAATTGTTTTGGTTTAAAAATAGAAAGGTGGCCACTGTACCTTGTTATCTTCCCCAGCCCAGGTGCACTCTGGCCATGCTCCCTTCATGAAACACCTCACAGTAGTCTTTATTATTGTTATAATTAAAGAGTTTTTTTCATGACAAAAAAAAATTCCCAGTTACCTGGGGAATTAGCATTAGTTACTATTGTTGACCAAAAAAAAAAGTGATGTTTAAGATTATCCATTTATCCATAAGTGCTAAACTGTGCTTTGAAATTGTGTGAATGGAAGTTAACTAACACATTCTGAAAACACCTTCATTTATTTTCTGAGTCCATGTATGGCCTACAGGAGTTAATGAAAAAGAAAGAAGGAAGCCTATGGTACTAAAAAAAAAAAAAAAACAGCTGATGCTGATGGATAGAGCGGTCCCAAAGAGGCCACCATTTTCCACACTGCCTGTATATGGATTAAGCTCCCTTTTACACTAGGGTTATACAGAAGGAGAGAGTCTGTGATGTGCTGTGTAATTAAACATCAGGCAAACTGTAGCCTATTTTCAACACCATAACCTAGCCTTTTTAATAACCAGGTCGTTCTTTTAACATGTACTGGCTTACTGAGTAAAGTAAATTAAAGACTGAGGTGGCAACAATGATAAGCAGTAAATTTGTTCAGTAGGGAGCTGAAACGTGTCGGCTCATGCTTTGATCAAGTTAAATTGCGAGGTTTCAAAGTACACACAGGAAATGCTCTGACAGATAAACTTTGTCCCTGGAGGTTCGTCCTAGCCACTTTTCAGCCTTCTGCACTCTGTTATCTGTTCCAGCAATTCTGTAACTTTAAACTCACAGAATCCGTGGAGAAAAGTGACAGTGATAAAGGTCAAGAGTTGAATTCTAGGGTGATGGACAACATAAAGTCTCAATCTTAAGAGAGAGGCTGTTGGGCAGTTGTTGATCCTTTATAGGAGGAAAAAAAAAAAAAAAGAGGAGGGGTGAAGAAATTGAAAATTAAGTGGTTTTAGAAACCGTTTGTTTTAAATGCAGTGAAGGTGGTACATCATTACTGCAAAGCAGTATCCCCATGTGCTGTGGCGATCAGTACTACGAAGCCTGCCTCCTGAAAGACCTGAGTCTCAGGCTCGAGCGACTTCAGATCAAAGAAGGAACAAGCTTTGCCTGAAATGCTCCCCACGGACAAGCATTTATAAATAAGCACTCTCTTGCAAGTGGATTCTTCACTGTCTGAAACGGTGCCTGTTCACACTACAGCCTACCCTTCTCTGAGAGCACTATCTAGCAGCTCATTTTCACAAAGCTTGTAGGAACTTGATTTTCTTTGAGAGATCAATCAGTTGAAATTTGTCAATAGTTTCAAAAGATTTTGGGGGTGTGGAAGTGACGGAGATACGAGCGTATGCAGCAGTATTGCACAAGCCTCATTTCTGCAGGAATCAGGATAAAAAGTTACAGCAATATAAAAATAAATAGCTAAGTAGGCATAATTCCTACAAAATACCAGTAACTAGCCAAAACTTTGTTTCTGCTGAGGGCAAAATAGAAGGGGAAACCTCTAATTTTCCTTAGTGTTTAGGTATTTTAGCCTTGATATCTACTTCTTGAGAAACAAGGACATTTCACATATAAAAATATTTCTTTTCTCTCTGAAATAAGTAACACAGTATCTTCTTATCATAGCAGGGAATAACAAAATCTCCAGAAACTGACAGAGGAAATAGTATTTTTTTTTTGTTGTAATTCATTTTGTTATAATTTTTTTTTTGTTGTTATTCATTTCATTCATGGCAGCAACACAGATTTATTCACGGAACTCAGTGTTACTACTGCTGACTTGTCCATTGTACGCAGTGTTAAAACCTGACAAGTTATTTCACTGTTAGGAATATCAGTGCAGACACAACTACACAGATCAGGAAGGTGCCTATGCCTGTATTATGAAAGAGTCTCCATGGCCAAAATACTTCAGTATCCCAGCCTGAGGTTAAAGGGATCTGGCAAAATCACACACTAGTTACTAATTCTGAATTAACTACCAGCACAGTTAGTATGTTGCAACTCATACATAATTCAGAAACTAACTTATATAAAATCTCTTTCAAGAATTCGTTGCTGAGGTTGGTTTTTGATATACTTGAAAATGATCTAGTTTATTTAAAAAATAATCTAGTATTCCACAAGAATACCAACGCCAGCAATTTTGCAGTATTGAAGAATATAATCACATCTTATTTTACTGATGGCTTATGGCGTCATATAAACAGAGATGTTTTGTTTGGTTTGGGGGTTTTTTTATTGATATAGGACCCACCAAAAAATTCTGCTGTTTGGCAGAGCACAACCCCTAACCCAGTGAAGTGACCTATTGACTAAAAAGAAACAGCAAAGCTAACTGGTCTGCTAGCTCAGTTAATTTCTCTGATATACTTCCCTTTTGTAGAAGTTAAATATTAGAAACTTTAATACAATCCCAGAATCCCACAAATGCCTGCTTCTCTCCATTTTCAGTTAGGCTTTATTTTTAAACAGTATTGTCTTCCTATGTATCCTGTAGTCTTTAAATCCTGTCACATGAAAGATATTTCCCTTTAAAGAAGACGACGTGTACAAACAAGAAATTTTCATTCTCTCTGATAACTTTCGGCTGGTGACCATGACTGCTGCTGATTACTGTGCCCAGGTTAATATGCCATGGTGGGTATGGTACGTAATTGTCACTGAACAGCTAGGTTAAAATTCAAATTGTTGCTGCATGTTTCTTCACTTATTTAGTATCTTTATTCACACTCTTATCTCTACACCGTCTTCTGGACAATCCTTTTGTGCTTACAGTTTTCCTGACCCCTTCATTATCCTACATTAACTTCTTGTTAAAGACTTTCCTGCTGTGAAACCTAGAAACTTTCTTCCTTCCCCCAGTGAGATCTTAACTTAGAAAGAACAGTTATAGCAATAATTCAATTGGGGGAAGAAAAAATTAACACAGCTTCTTAGCCATGTTATTCAGCACTACTCTTTTTTTCAGCCTTCTTTCTTAAATTTTTCACTTTTTTTTAGGAATGGAAGCTGTGTGGAGCATAAATTTTGTTCTCATCTTTGTTGAAAACACGTAACACTAATTATTCATGCAAAAGTAGTTCTAAATTTAAACAAAAAGTAAACCATAACCTGAAATAATTTTTATTCAGAGCTAACAATCACTCCAGACAATTCATAGCAGTTTTGACTGTAAGTGCAGAAGCTTGGCTTCTTGCTTGAGTTAAATCAAAAATACTCTCAGCATAAACTTTCCTACAGTATTTCCATCAAAACCATAAAAAGAGCTAGAGACAAAAAAATCTTTGAAGTCTGTTAGACCAAGAGGTCAAAGTACTTGTACAAATTGGTAAAGAAGTCATGTTTTATCAGTGACACCGCAATTACAGAGGTTTGATTTCTGTTTGTAGGACAAGGTCCTCTCATTGACGGAGAATCCACCAAGCATGGAAAGAAAGGGATCTTTGTTTCAGCAGCAGCACATGACAGGCATCCTTGTGACTGGCTGACTGACACAGCCCAGGCTGCCATCACTTGGGCTTTCTCTGCTCTTGCTGTGCTCCACTCCCATGAGCAGGAACCTCTTTACCAAAAAAAACCCCAAACAAACAAACAAACCAATCCCTCCTCCACAAAAAAAAAAAAAAAAAAAAAAAAAACACCACCACCAAAAAAAAAGCCACAACTAAAAAAGCCCAACTGATGACAGTAACCTTTGAAAGAGATGGCTCTGCTCAGGGTCAAAATTAATAAATAAATTAATTAATAAATAACAAACTAGAGCCCCCTGGGCAGTGCTTGGCCAGGCTATTCCCAGAACAGCTTGTGTCTAGATTGCAGCAGATATCTTTCTCAGAGCATAAGGGGTCTCTAAGGAAGTGATTTCTTTTTTTTTTTTTTCCTTCAGGCATTTCCATGGAGAAGTTAAAAATAAATGAAACAAATCAAAGCCTTTTGGTTGCCGCTGTTTCAGCTGATGCCTCCTCAAGCAAAACACAAGCTTGATATGGTGCCTGAGAGCTCTTCATGAGAGAAAAATTAGCTTCTCCACACAAGAGTTTACAAATGCAGCCTTCCTTTCGTATGACTTTGAGTAATGTTTTGCTTCTGAGTGTTTGTTTCCCAACTACCAGTGTATACATGGAATAGGTCTTCTGTGCAGTACAAAGCAACCTAACAAGCCTGAGCTCCACAAGGCCACTGGGAGAGTTTACAAATGCTTGGAGAGCACGTGCAAGAGCAACCCAGGTGGATGGTAATACCCAAGAGAGTCTTCTGCAGGAACCAGGACAGCACTGTACCCAGAGAAGAAGAGGCAACCAACTCAAGCAAAAGGGATGCCTTAACTTCCAGCTGGATGTACCAAATGGTTACCAGTGGTTTCAGCTGTGATCTTGCTTGGTCTGAGGGAAAATGTATAGGCAAATAAGATAAGCTGGTCTGGTCTGGGATTTACAGGGATGGTCTTACTCTGCTACTGAAAGTGGATGAATAGAGGAATAAATAATATGGTTTTAACAATAGAGAGCTGGGGAAGAAAATAATCTCCCAGGGGTTAAAATTGTATCAAATTCCTGGGTTTGTCTGGGGAAAAGAGGCACAGAAGTTATTGGCTGGAGACAAAACAATGTTGGAGGAGACTGAAGGGACGGAAGATGACTTTGCAGGAGGGAGAGAAGCACCAGCAGGCAGGGAATAGAGGTAAAAGAGTCCAACCTCAACACAGTCTCCCCAGAAAAATTTAATTATGCCCTTACAGGGAGTGGAAGTTTAGCTCTTCCTTCAAGGCAGAAGCTACAACAGGGGCTGGAAAGATACATTTCGATTAGATATTAGGAAGAATTTCTTCACTGAGAGACTGGTTAGACACTGGAATGGGCTGCCCAGGGAGGTGGTGGAGTCATCATCCCTGGGGGGTTTAAAAAAACAAGTGGATGTGGCACTTGAGGCTATGATCCAGTGGTCAGCGAAATGTTGGGAGGAAGGTTGGACTTGGTGATCCTGGAGGTCCTTTCCAACTATGGTGATTCTGTGATTGTTCTGTTAGGTACAGACCCAGCAGAAAACCAAGGAAATAATTATGTGAAGGAAGCAAATGGCATTGTAGTGTTTTGTAAGTCCCTTCATACTAGGTGTTTTCTTGTGTTTCTGCAAGAATGGAGTAGCACAAGTGCCATTAATAAAAAGCCTCCCGCCATCAGAGGTCATGTAAGGATGAATTCAATATTGCCCTTAGGCTTTTCACAGGAAACCAGAACATGGCTTTTGATGGTATAAAGTGTAAGAGGATTTACATACAGGACATATTAACAAAAAGTAAAACAAAAGAAGAGAACAGACTTTGACTGCTGCCTTACTGGTCAAGGCAGGGGTACGAAGTTCATCATTCCATATAATCTATCTCACTCCCCAAAATTTTAGCCTGAGAGTACTCAAAAGCAGTCTGTGAACAAACTGTGCAGGGCTACCCTCTCCACAAAGGATGCAGCTCTTAACAGACTCCCTGAGAAACAGAAGTAGTTGATGACAACCTGAAGATTGGGAGTGAGATGACAATATGGACAAAACTAAATTTTTCCCATAAGTTCCCCAAGGATTGATCCTGTCCTCCCACTGTTTCACAGCTCCCGTTAGGAGATGATATTGTCTACTTCATGCACATTAAAAACCTCAGAAACAGCATAGTCAAGGAGGAAAGAGGGCATTTACCTAGTCTGCAGACTGCCTATATGCAACTTGTTGCCATTGCCAAAATGGCCCCAGCAAACCACCTTCCTCTGAAGTTGTATTCTCCTAAGATACAATATAAGAACCAGAAATGAAATATGAGCTCAAGAAAAGTCTGAGCACTTTCTTCAAAGTACAGAGTTCCCAAATGCACAACTCTGAAACCATGTCAAAATCACAGAAAATAAAGAAAAAAATATCTGCCCAGATACCCCTCTGGCAGATATCCCTCGAGGCAGAGAAACTGCAGGCACTGTTATGCTTTTGCATATGAATGGACCTAGATCTGCATCACCATGTTGATGGGATGTGCATCATTCTTTGGCTATGAAGGAAGTCCTTAAGCAAACTACACTTAGGAAAGCACTCTGTCAAAAGCAAAGCACACTTTGCAACCCAAACTATATTACTTACCAGTTTAAAAGGGAAAGAAGAAAAACGTTGTTCAGCCTCAGAATGAAACATGGAAAACATTTATCACAGAGCCAGTTGAGGACTAAACCATGTACAAATCTTTCCAGGCACTTAGGACAGAAGCTGTGATACCATGCTCTTGGCACTGCTGCCCAGGTAAGGGAGTGCACTTGGTACCAGACAGACCTGCGTTCAAAGACATGGGATGATGAGTAGGGGAAAAATTGCTTAAATAGCAGTTAAAATGCTTAGGGATTGAAAAATCAAGAACGTCCAGAGGAGTTTTGGAGCCGTCCTGTATGAAGATCAGCACTGAAGGTGGGTCTTAAGTTTCACAGCTGATACCAAAATGGTGATTGAGATGAGCAAAAGAGGCCGTGGGAAATTGTCTAGACCTCTAACTCTCCTTTCCTCACTCTCAAGCAAGACAGGAAGACTCCTTATTTGCCCCAAATCAGGGACTCTCTCACACGATTTTGCAAGGCAGTGTTATCACCAGTGGCAGCTCCCTGTCCTGGACTGCACGCCTCTTGGAAGTGGCTTGTTTATGAACTCTTGCCCTCAATTCCCTGAGATAGCCTCACTACTGCTAACCTTGTAGTTATACAGAGCAAATCCACGTCTGCCAGATGCAGTCAGTCTGACAGAGCAGGGCAAATCACCACAGCTTAGCATGCAAGACATGCAACAGTTTGTAGTGTAGTATGGAACTTGACAGGTAACAGCTCTACACTATTTTTAGTATTATCAGTGAAACTGACAGAAGAACACAGCACCACTACACATGGAGGCAAAACCAGACTGGCCTACACTTTGCATGAGGGGAATCGCAGAATTGACTCAAAGGAGGGGACATTTTGCCAGGAAGATCTACAGCAGGGTGCACTCATGGAAGGAGGCAGCTGAGCCTGGCAACAGACACACCAGCACTAACACCCAAGGCATTCTAGGTCACTGTGAATACCCTCCAGAGACTGGATGTCTTTCAAATGCTTTTAATTTCCCTTCAAAATAATACCTAGGGTTCATGCCTGTTGATCAGAAGGGGAAGGGAGACATGCCCAGTTTTACCCTGTGAAGACAATCCTGGTCAGAGAGGGGTGTTGGGCTGGGCTTCTCCTCACACAGCACTCAAACTCACTGAGCACAGGGGGACCAACAACTGGCTCCTCACCAGGACACCAGCTTGACCATCCTCCGGTGGCCACTAGCTCCTCCTGCTTCATCACCACCTGCCCAGATTCCCAACCACGGGATTCGGCCAGGCAGCACACAGGGCATGGGGCCAGCGCGTCTACTCCCCTGATCTACTCCAGCTGCAGTTTGTTCCTCCACCTCCCTCCAAAAATCCACAGTGAACTAGCAGACAGGGAAAGCAGCACAGGGCTGGCTAGCCCCAGGCTTCCTGGCCCTTCAAGAGGAAGGTGGCAGGCCCTCTTACACCATCCTTCAATAATTTACTAGAACAGGCACTAACAGCTTCCCCCTCTGTTGCAACAAGCAAGTCAAAAACAGTACAGCAGAAGCATCCATCTCTGACATTCCTGCAGGTTTTCTGTAATGGATCACTTTTGATTAATTAGAGAAACAAGTTTGAAACAGCCTGCAGGATAGATACTTGGTGTGTGTTTGTCTCAGACTGGAACAGGAAACCTAATCTCTGTCTATAAAATATGAATCTAAAAACTTTGCGCTTATTGTTTCCAGTCACACAAGGGTATTCGTTTATCTGCTCTACATGTAGAAAATAAAAAATATCTAAAACATATTTGATGTCATGCTAGACATAAAAATGCAAAAACAATATTTTGCTTCGTATTTCCCTCTCTCACCTGTTAGGGCAGAGCCATTGCTTGACAAAACGTAGCACAACACACAACATACAATTTCTTCTGTAGGTTTACTGTCTAGGGTTTCATCAATTAAAAAAATGAGCCAGGGACGGGCTTCCTAGAGCTTGTTAGCATTTTGACACTTGAAGACTGCTTGTAAGCGCAGATTATCCTAGACAAAGTCCCATGAAGCTGACTGTGCTACCAATCTTGGCCTGCACATGCAGCACTAATTCTGGAGTCTATTGAAAAACATCTTGCACAGTGAAGAAAACCTCTTAAGATGCTCACTTGGAGAATTTTGGTTAATTTTCTTGTATGTTGCCCAAAGCACAAAAAAATTAAAAAAAAATGTCAAAGACAGCAACTTTCTCCATTATTTTTCCTCAGGAATTAGTCTAAGGCCTTGCACACTTTCCCACGCTCACAGATTGCAGGTTATAAATGCGTGGGAGTAATGCAGTTTCGATCAGTCAGGTAGGCTGGGTTTCTGTTAGTTGGCTGCATACCTTTGAGCCCTATCAGCACACAGTGATCAGTGGAATTCCTGGCATTTTTGTCATAGCATCAGAGGCAGTACTTTACAGAGTAAATACCAATGACCTGCTGTTCTGTCAGGGCTCTGTACTTACCTTTTATTTTCAAGTCAAAGGTTAGGCCTATTTATGTAAATCCTCAGCCATGGGCCAAGTAATCTGACCTCCTGGTTTTCATTCTCCTAATTGTTTCAGGTATTTTTCTTGAAAAGTTTGGTCAGTTAAAACTAGGGATCTTTTTTAAGGCGCCTTTGAAGGGCTCCAGGGGCTTTCATAGCCCACCCAGTCTGCAAAGTGGAAACATCAGTGACCTGAAGCCCTGGGCACTTATTTAAAATTCATGACCAGGAAATAAGGTTTTGATATATAGCCCCCCCATTCTGAAGAATATCTTAGGGAACACATGCATGTCATTTTTTACTTTGGATTATGTGATCTCTGAAGCCACATAGAGAGGCAATAATAAATTATACTGCTGTTTGCCCTTCGTTTCTAATAAGAACATTATTCAGCTGTAGATAGTTTTGACTTTCCACACGCTGGTCACTGCTTACGGTTCCTTTGTTACTTCACAGTTCAGAGCATCGCTTTATTCATAGAGAGGCCAAATCGGTATAACATTAAAAAGAAACTTACTGTTTTTCAACGCTTCTCTCTGAGATTCAGCACTGATTATATTCTAAGATTAAAAAGCAAGATTAGTATCTTCTGAACAAGTGAGAAATACAGCCAGTTTACTCACGCATAAAGGAGTGTAGCCACTCCAGATTTTGTCCTCAGCTACTCTAGATTTTGTCCTATCACCCATGGGCATAGAAGTTACATATTTCCCATGTAACCAAGAATAGCCATAGATAACTTCATTGTGGGAGTTAGTCTCTCCCCTTTTTCAGGTGTATTAGAACTTAAAATGCTTATCAGATCATTACTTCCTCTTCTGACCACAGATAATTCACAGAAAATGCACACTATCACATTTCAGCATTTATTTCTGCCCTATACTTGCTCCTATTAAATGTCACTTTAAGGTGTGTACTGGAGAAAGGATAATTAATATAAGAAGAATATGTTCTTTAAATAGTGCTGGCACCAGAGCTCATGCTGCTGTCTGAAAGCAGCAGCTCTAATATGGAATTTGGCTTCTGCATTCGAGGCCTGTAGGGACTGAATGTACAATCAGAGAGCTGAAGTTTCATCTTCTGGGGCATTCATTATACAGCTAATTCTCCAGGTGTATTCCTTTTAATTATTGGAATAGTCATTTGTCTGCTCCTGGTGAAAAAGGGATTGCAAGAAAAGAGGCTAAGTGAAAAGCACCACTTACCTTCTTCACTGCTTTATGCTATTGCCTTGAATTACAATGTTCGTTTTTTCAACCCTCAGGTAACTACAGCCTCATTTTGAGGAAAAAAAATTCTGCATCTTATACCCAGCAACAAATGAACACTGAAAAAACATTAAGGAAGGAAGGTCACGTCCCTCCATCTGAAATTGTTAGTAGCTAAAACATGTAGGCTGGCCCAGAGTTAACAAAAATTCCTAAGACAAACAGATGAGAGATGGAGACTTAAAATAATGACAATGGCTGGCAAGTGGAAATAGAAGTCAAACTGTCAGGAAAAGCGAAATTACAGGCAGGCTCTCAGGCCTTCACAAAATGTGAAAACCACACTTAGGAGAGAAATTGTTTGTTGGGATTTCTCCCCACCTTTCATGATTTCACAGGCCACTTCCCACACTTAGCTACAACTACTCAGTATCTCTGCAGCAACTACAACTATTACTTACATGCCAAATTTTGAAAATACTTTGACTTTCTTTGAACTGAAAGAGTCAGCAACATTTGGTGAGACAAGTTCCCAGAGGACACCATTTGAGACCATGCTCTGAAGCACTGCCTCCTGCTAGTAACCCCAAACTGCACATTTTTATTGATATTTCTGTACCCCTTAAAGGAGAAGACAGGACGAAATCATTACCACACTGAGTTCTATTGCTTTTTTAACATAGCCATCTTCCTAAAATAAAATGGAAGTGACTGTGTAGTCTGTCTCTGTTCAGAGGATGAGTGATGGTATTAAGATTCACCACAAGCACTTTTAGCACACATGGTCAAACTCTGTCAGTCTTGCCTCCAGCAACACTTCATGCATAGCATGAGTCCGGCTACAAAACAGATGAGGAAGAAAGCCCATGGGCTTGGGGATGATGAGACCTTCTCTCTTTGGGACAAGCCAGCATCAGATGAGGCTGAGATACTGACAGCAACACATTTGACTTCCCAAGATATGACCAAATTAAGTTAGCATCACCCCAGGTGCACTGCAGGGTGTCTTTGTACCTCTCTATATGCTTTCATTGCTTTGACATGAGCAGAACCCATCAAGGCAGTAGGATTTAAGCCTTCCAAGCTGAGACCCACAGCATTCCACAAACCCAGGAGGACACATTAAGCTGCTGAGTGCAAAGTCCAGCCGTTCTGAGTACAGTCTGACTATAAAGGAGAGAGCTGGTCCAGAAGTATGCAGGTGCACTACAAAATAGTTTCAGTTAAAGAGTCCCTACTCAGATAAACATGGATATAAAATACATAATGTAACTGAAGGTCTACATGCAGATGCAGTGGAGCAGAAAGAAGGGTAAACTGCTGTAGGTTGAGGTTCATCAAGGGCTCGATTAATCCAAGTCCTGTCATTTCCCTCTCACTCCACCCACAAATTCCAGCCAGCTCTCTTGTGCCAGTACTAGGCCTTGCTATGACCCTGCCAAGAGGTGGTTTGGGAAATTAAACCAGGCAAAAAGTTATTCTGCAGGCAAAAGCAGTAGTATTCCCTCAGTTTAACTCCCTGAACTGGCTCATTACAAGATCAGACAAATATCTCTGCTGGCAGGGAGAGAGGGAGCAAGGTGTAGGACCAAACTGTGACAGTTCTAACTTAGATAGACCTAATTCACTTTGGACATGCACCCCTAGACAAAGAGCTAAGCTAGTCTGTGTAACATCACAACCATGAAATAATTCTCCAAGCTATTGCTTATGTTTGTATTTACACAGCTTCAGAACAGTGCATGAAGAGACATCTTTGAGAAGCAACAAACATTTTTTCTTCCATGCAGAAAAAGCCATTTTAGTCCACACACCTCTAAAAAATAACCGCCAGCTAAGCCTACAAGCTGTTTGACCCTTAATTTTTCTGGTGGGCCCCTAACCAGATATAAGAGCTGAACTCCAAGGACTGCTCAGCAGGGCTTGAACAGCTGATCAGATCTCTGCCAACTTTCACAGGCTTGCTGATAGACAAAAAGAGCATTCCAGTTCAGCTCAGTTGGGCTAGCTAAACCACAGCATGCCCAACTGAGTCCAGCAGGTTTTGACTTAGCAGTATTGTTCTTAAGCACGTGGTAGACACAAGTCTTACTTGTGCTTTTTTTGTTGCTTTGTTTTGTTATAAAGCATTGCCTCTTATTCCTCTCCCATTCCTGGGACTGTTTCATGGGATACTGTGTTTTAAACACACAGCTCTTAGAACCAACAATCATTCTACAGATACTTTCACCTCCCTCCATAGACATCCCTTTTCCCCTTAGAGACAGTGAGATCTTAAACCACTTTTGACCAAAAGATGTACGATCTTTGACAGCATCTTGGCCTTACTCCAGAAAAGCACACAGCTTTATTTAACGTCCATGTAAGCCTGTTTGGAAGTCACACATAGAGATGTAAGTAATTTTCCACTGATTTTTCATTTACCAGTAGAAAGTTTTTATTTACGTACCTCAAGTGTCTATCTGCATACTGTAAGTTAACTTAGGTTTTTATACTTACTCATTCTCAAAGCTTTTGATTTTGTTATATACAAAGGCAGTTGTGCATATGCTGCACCCAGCAGCCTACCCATTACTTAGTTATTTAAAACACCATTGCGACCCTCAGTGCTTTATATGGCGCTTACTGACGCAACAACATCAGTTTTTTCTTCTCTATCAAAGGCACAGAAAATGTATCCCATGTCTTGCTGCAGCCATAATATTTTTCACACTTCTTGATCATAGCCCAGATCCCACAATTACAGATTATAGCCTTGGGAGCCCCTCTCATGCAGCCATAAGAGCGCTGCCTTGAAGTTGTGCTCACTGGGCACCAAGGCACTTGCAGCCCTGATCCTCCAGCATGGCCTCTGGCTGCGTGCTGCCCGAGGGATGGTGAAATCCCCAGTGCTCCTTGTGGGCCTGGTCCTGTAGCTCTTCCAGACAGTGTACTTGCTACACTTCATCTCTTTTCCTGCCCATGTGCTCCAGGGTTTCCTCATCAAGGAAAGCATGGCAAAGTGTCATGGTACAAACACACGCAGACATGTGGCCAGAAGACATGGCTGCATGGCAAAACATGGCATGCACTGTGTACAGTGCAATGTATCCTGTGAGGTACACAGGGCCCTTGTGCTAGGGACACAAATCTTCCCTCAAAGAAGATGTGAGGACAGCACAAGTGCAATATCTGTGCAAGTTTGCATAGCTGCTTTAATTCTGTGACACTGACTCTGTTACTTCTTGATCTAAACACCCTCCTTACATCCACATGCCTTCCCCCTCTTTTATTCTCTGCCAGTGGTCTGAACAACCTATCTGGGCTTTAGTCAGAAGTTCATACACAGGAGAAATGGAAGGGTTTCCAGCTCTGTCTTCACACTGTTTGGCTAGGGTCTGAAATGAGGCTTCATTCTCAGGGGAAAATATTTGGGTCACAGTCAGTGATGGATATGACCTACTTTAGTATCCTTGGGAATTACTTTTACTCTCTGTTTCTTACTCAAGAGCCAGGCCCAGGCAGATCTATTACCGCAATATTGCAACTGTCCCAGTAAAACCTGCCAGCCCTACAGATCTTGGCACCCCTCCTAATACCCCTGGAACCACTCACCCCTTCTGGCTGGGCTGCTGGCACGGAAATAGACACAGCGTTTCAGCAAGCCACTCCAGACCATCCTTGCCCTTTGGTACCTGTGCAGCATCAGCCCATTACAGAGGGCCGTTTCAGCATATGCAACACAATTATGTCAATATCAAGACACACTGGATTTCTTTCCAACATAATTTCATCAAATCAAGAAAAATGTCCTACTTCCTACAGCAGTAAGTTGACTCCCTCCCCCTCCAGATACAGCATTAACCTTCTCCACTCTAGCAACCCACTCACCGAATTGCTGGTAGCTACTAATTAAAAAGGTTTTTATCTGACTGTGAAGCTGGACCGAGTGAAATGATGAGCATGACTGCTATAGACATGAATTTTAATTTGGATTTCTGAAGCAGGCAATCACAGTTTATATATATATACTTATTTATATACACACATCTTTACTTATATGTTTTTGATTATTACACAGAGCATGGCCCTCCTGTGTGTGTGTATGGAGAGAATGACACAGCTTGTGAACTCAAAATTCTGATGCTAAGTGGAATCTGAAGAATTTTTAATCCCTTAAAAATGCTCCTTCCACATACTGGGAATAGTCCATTTTGCAGAATTCCCTCAAAGAGAACAGACTGCCCAACCCTTTATTCACAAGATCATGGCTCTGAACCCTGTCAGCTGAGATGTCATAGCTGAAGTGGATATAGTGTTGAAGCTCAGAGCCAGAGGTGATAAGACTTTGAAAAGAGGAGCTAGTGTCAGCTCTCACTGGATGACTCAGGACATTTCAGTTTTCTCCTAAAGAGCTTTGGATTTAATCTCTTCATGTTTTCACACCTAAAAGTGAAGAGAATCTAAAACTGATGTCTGATCTGGATGGCAGCAACATATTCTTGAAATGCAACTTGAGTGAACCCTAGAGGTTCAATATATGGAAGGTACCTTCTTCTGTAGCAACTGAAAATATCATGCTTATGTTACAGAAAAGATGTAGTCCTTGTTCTTTGAAGACAATTTAAAAAGCAATGTTTCACATAAGAAATAAATGAGAAATTTTGTGAAGAAAAAAGAAACTGCCATTTGCTGGGAGCTGACAGAATTCACTGCAGCATTGCACAGACATATTCTGTCCTATTTATACGGAGATAAAATGTCTCCCCCAAAAGTCTTCCTCCATTCATTTCTACATAGGCATGGCTTACATCCCTCTTCAAAGGACAGAGCCTTATTTCCCTAAGATGTTGCTCTGCCTCCTCACAAGTGAAGTTGTTCCCCACTTACTTCCCCCTTAAACAAATAAACAAACAAATCAGAGGGAGATCTTTTTTCTCCATTTGTTTTCTATCTGGCTATGAATTAATTTATTTAAACTGATATGCTAGAGGCAGAGTTTTGGTTTTCTAAGATATTATCATAGAAATCTTAGTTTATACAAAAGAGCAAGGAAAGTCAACTATGCCTCAGTCATCAGGTTTTGCAGGGGGAGGGGAGAAATGGACACAGTTTTTTAACGTCAGCTTTTGATTCATCTCAGATGCAAATTAGTTTTCTTTCACTCTAGCAAAGCAAGGTGTAGCACCATTCCACCACGGGTCTCTTTTTAAAAGGATTTCAACACAAGATATGAAGTATGCCTTCATTTTCAATCTATAGAAGAGCTACAGAAATAGCTTTTTTAGCTTTCCCTCTTTAAAGGAAAGAGGCGTTACAAAATGTTATTGAAATGTGGGAATATAAATAACTTTTAACCCTCATGATCAATATCACTAAAGGTGAGAATACTGACAGAAGCATAAATTTGAGACAGAGCTGAAACTCCCCCTGTTGGCATCTGGTAGGCAAGCAAGGGCAATACCTGAAAACCATCTTCCCCGTCTTCACAAATCTTTTGGGATTTATTTCAAATGAACAGGTACAAATCTTCAGCTATTTGCTCCTTAATAGCAAGCAGGAGAGAAAGTAGCCAGATCCTCTAAAATCTGTGCCACTGTTTCTCACTTCATGTCGTTCTTGGTAAACTGTGAAATCTGAAAGCAGAATATACCCACATAACAGTGCAGGCTGGAGAGGAGAAGCTGTAAAGAAAGAAAGAAACAAAATTAACCACAGGGTGCAGTTCTGTGAAAAATAAAACATTAAAGGAAAAGGAGCCTCAAGCCATCTTGTGAGTGTGGGGAGGAGAGAGAAAAGACTGCTCAGTAGAGATGACAGGTATCAGGCAGTGCTTTTGCTAAGAGCCTGTGAATTTATCTTTGGGTTCACAAGGCAGTGATGACACTATCAGTCAACTTATCCATCATCAGAAAGAAAATCCGAGAAATAAACAAACTGATCTATGGATTTGGTCCCTAACCAATGCGGGGGGGGGGGGGGGGGGCGAAAAAAGGGGGAAGCGGTGAGAAGCAACAAACAAACAAACAGGTAGAAAGAGGAAGAATTACAGTTGTTAGTCTGGCTATGGATAAAAAAATTACTCTGAAGTTATTGAATCCACCTAATAAGCCCACTCACTTTGTGTCAGGAAAGCTACATGTCCTGAAGAGGTTCTTCAGGGACCAAGTTTCAGTCATTCTGTCAACTGCATTTGCTGTCATTTGGAGCAAATTACAACAGTCCTCTTTTGTTAGTTTTGGTTTGGTTTTTCCTGTCATAATTGTCTTCCCAGACCATCTTAATAACATGGATTAGGGTTAGCATGGGTAGTACTGTTCGCCTGCAGACTGAACAGATGCTGTGGGTCTTCTTGTTCCTTCCTTGTATCTAATGGCTCTTCTAAGTCTTGAAATTCAGAGAATGCATTTCAGTACGTCAAGGATAAGAATGCACAAGACTGTTAGCACTGCAAAGCCAATACAATGGAGAGGATACAAATGGGTGCCTATTCTGCTGTGTGGATGACCAACATCTACATCTGTTAACCTGCTAAGAGTAGAAATATTACTTTCAATGTTGACGTCAAAACCATACGCATACTATTTGCTGTCCAAGTGTTTCTAGCATTGTTTGTCATACAGAAATGTAGGCAGATTGCTGTTCCAGACACGTTATGGAAATTATTGTATAAAAGTCCACTTTGTATAAAATAGTATCATCATGGAATGACTGATTGAGGAATTTATGCGACTGTGGAAAGGGTCGGGCAGCGTAGTCTTGTGATGTCAGATATGGGAGGAGACATCCAACTCTTTTCTCATAAAAAGCAGGGGCTGTAGAGGATTGCCTTAAACCATGTCCAGTTTATTCTTTCCAAGGAAGAGGCCACTTTGCAGCTGGCGTCAAACTTTGTGCCTCAATGCCTACTGAATGCATCCCTTCTTCTACAGCTGTCCTACTGACCCAAGGGCAGGCCCTCAAGGCATGCAGTGCTATCCATGATGACTATAGATGGCAAAATCTCATTTTGCTGAATTGACCCCATATTCTGCAGTTCCTGCTGTAGCTGTGCTGCACTAGCAGGAGGTCTGCTCTGATCTTTCTCTTCTTGTGAAATCATTATCTCAGGAAAAGCTAGCTAGTCATTAAATATTAAATGAAATCAAACTTAGTACACGCAGTTGTTCTGACATTCGTTATACTGACAGCATAATTTTGTTCCTACTTTTAAGATAAAAATGTGAAGAGACTACAGAAGCATTTTAGCACTACACTAAGAAGCAAATATCATTTCTGTCTGTTCACCCAGGGGAGGAAGACTTACTCACAGGCACACAACCCTACAATGTACCACATCGTGAGCAGGAATCCAAGTGCAAGCATCCTTTGTACTGTCACGGTACCCACCAGCACAGTTTCTCACCTCAGTGCAATACTTGTTTGGCCTCCACTCTTCTCAATTCATATTTGTGAACCAAGGGGAAGGCACACACACTACAAGCACCTGACACAGCCCTAAGGAGCTCACTCACTGCTCCCCTGCTATGACACTTCTGAACTGGAGTAAACTCAATATGTGCTTTGCCCGTCATAGAATTCATATTTAAAACAATCATTTTATGATAAGCCATTCAGGACAGTGCCTGGAGGTCCTACTAAGCCTCCCGAGACTACAGGGACGACCAAAGGCACTGGGAAAAAGCCAGCAGATGGCAGCAGGCAACTAGCATAGGAAGTGGGACCACCTGCAGGTGCCTGGGGCAAGAGGTCCCTGCAGAGTAGCCCCTGGCAGCTGGATGTCCTGAAGTGGACATTCGTCCTGAGTGTCCTGCTGGGGGTCAACAAATATAGGTGCACTATGCAACACCTGTAGAGATTTTTGTTAGCCACCTAGTTTAAATTCTGAGACATTAGCAGTGGTTGTCCCAAGATACTAACGTGCTAGAAGAGTGCCATCCACAGCACCATGCATCCCCAGTTCCACACAGAACACGACACAAAAGGTTCATCAAGAAGAGCAAAGCTGTGGACAACACTTACAGAAGGCTCCATGTCTACACTGAGGTCAGGAGTTTCCTTCCTGGGTGTCAGCTACAGCTCAGCAGGGTGACCCAGCACTTATTCAGATGTGAGACGCTCACACAGACTCCCCTGAGAGCAGCAGTGAAAAGGTGAGAGCAGCAGCTTCAGCAGCTTTGCTGTGATCATGAAGGTCTGCTCTGAACAACAGCACTTCATCTCAGTATAGGAATAGCCACAAAAAGTTTGAATTTGGTTTCATACCTATTCATGAACTGCACACAATAAGCAAATTTCCTTTAAGCATCCCTTACATCCCTACACAGGAGCCCTAAGGCTACCACTGGCATGGTCTGAAGACTACTTGAGCATCCACTTTCATTTCTAAAATGCATTTACAACCAAATATCTTGTTATATTTAAGGATTGCTTTGGATGCTAATGAATTCACCTGTATTCTTTTAGAACACACCGTAGTTTCATAGGTTTTGTTCTTTTCTGAATGTGCTATCTGTAAGTGGATTAGTTTTATGTTTGTCCTCAAGTACTTCTGTGGAAGAATTTCAAAGTGCAGGAACTTTGGAAAAATAATTTTCTGGAGTGCTTCAAGAAAACTCAAAATCACATTAAATTACTTTGAATTATTGCAACATATTAAACAACTTAAATGCTTAAACCTGGAATTTTTCAAGGTTCTTCTAACTCTTCAGAGAGAGAAATACATAACATAATACACCTTAATGTTTTCACTAGTTTTTTAGTCCCAAATCAAGTGCTCTAAATTATTACAATGCTATGCTTTATTCATAAAAGGTGAAATTCATTCATTCTGCATAAATGCTGACTCATCAATCAGGACAACAAGTAGGAAATAGAGGCAAGATCAACTGCACTGTTCAAAATAAGAAGACTAGCTGAGTGATTCAGAGCACTTAAATTTAACCTCCTGATCTGAATCATCCTCTGTAGAAGTCTCTTTTTCCTCCAATAAGAACAAGCAGAGTTTAGGAGGCAAGTCGCTGAAGTAAGCCACTGTGAATTAGTCCTTACACTCAGACTATCAGTCCCCTCGCAGATCCACAACATTCTGCCTGTGGATCCTCTAGTTACAAAGCTTCACCATGGAGTTAATGGAAACAGAGGGCTTTTTGCCAGTCATCCACAACTAGAGTGAATTCGCATTTTCATGAATGTTTCAGGGAAAAAAACAAACAAACAAAAAAAAACCCCACACACCACAAACTTGCAAACGAAGGAAAAAGAGAGAAGAGCTGAATAAACAATATCAGTGCCAAAGGACATTGGTCTTTGTTGTCTGTGGCAGCATGATACACAATCTTTCCCTCGTTCTTACTGCAATAAGAGATGAAGAAATACCTGCCTGCAAATACTTATTCACATTCTAAATACATTGGTTTGACCATATTTACAGTCAGTTTGTATCCACTTTATTTGATCATTCTAGCACCCACATTCTACTGAGCTGTATATTTAACAGTAAAATTCACAATTTGCACTGCCTGGTGTGCTACAGAGGCCATTCAATCAGAGAAGAGAAATTATTTGACCACAAATTTGCAACTGTAAATATTTATATCTAAGCATTTGTAAATTATGTGCAGTACTAGAATAATTACCAAATCAACTCAAAAGGCAAAACTGAATAAATTAATGACTATGAATTATTCATGGATTTTACCTTCTCATATAGCAAGTTCATTATTTCTCTGTGCAACCAGTAAGCAGCTAATATGTCTGAGTGCATTTAAAATATTGATTAGTCTTCTGGATACACTACTCAAAGCATTTAATCAACAAAAGATTTCAACATTACGCTTGCATTTGGGGAATATATAAGAAATGCCAGGTTTAAGGATAATGCATGCTTATTCCAGAGTTTAAGGAAAAAGTAGTTGCAATTTATCCAAAATATCAAGAGAACTTTCCATAGCTATTGAGCTCAAATGAGTGTAATAATAAAGCGCTCAAGAATTAATTGGCCGGAAATCTTGTGGAAGGACGGCATTCCAGAGAAGAGATTTGATTGATCTTGGGGAGACCAATCCAAAAGACAAACCCCAAGAATATTCCAACCAGTTACACTCTGTGTAGAAGCCATCATTATCTGCAGAGGTCAGAGAAACCTCACATTTCTCTTGCAAGGAAGCAAAGCCACAAGACCTGCCTCTTATACCTTGGCAAGGCTGGGAGCAGCTGGGAGGCAGGAAATGACAGTGGCTCCTGAGGAGGGGCTTACGTCCCACTGTGATATGGTGCTCAAGGACAGACCAGGAGCACCAGCCTCAGCTGCTCTGCTTGGCTCATTTACCCCCACAGCTGGGCATGGGTTTCACCCTGTAGCCCCCCCATGAAGCACTACCTTGCTGACAGTCACATGCCACAACACAGGCGTAACATCAGTGCTGGAACTGGCCATGAACCAAATACATTCAAGAGCTACCCACCACCGCCTCTCACTTCCCTTGGGGACTAAGCATTAAGTCCTATTTCTGACTTCAGGCAACACTTTAGAACAGAAGTGCTGCAGGTCTATGTAATTTGTGCACTACTGGTAGGAAAAACAAGTGCAGTAGTCTCTCTGGGAGACATATTCCTGGTTACTAAGGTAAAAACACCAGGAACAAGATTTGGAGTGATAGAGGTTTGTCAGCTAAGTCAGTCAGAAACGCTTTTAAACCCTTGCAGAGGCTGAGGCTGTTGATAATGATTTTATATTCATTTAGTTTATCTCAATTATTTCCACTTGTTTTCTCATGTGTTCTTTAGCTGTTTATGTGTTTGTATGAGAGAGCGGAGGAAAAAAAGGTAAAAAACATTGCCGGGCACATCTAGCTACAGCTGCAGAAAAAGTCCAGTCTCAGATTTTATCTTTAGAGGGAGATACCATTCTACAGTTAACCCATGAAGCAACCTGGAAAAGCAGACTGTTGATAACAGATTCTGGTCTATGAGACCAGATAATCCAACCTTATAGATTACTTTCTAGCATGAGGAAATGTGTACATCTGCTTTGCTTACAAACTCCAAGTATGGAGATATTTCCAGAAAGGACAGACCTATCTGTGCAAGCAAAGCATTGAGCAGAGGTGGCTATACAGAGGGTGTCCACACATAGAGAAGATGTAGTAGCTACTAGATTTTGAATGTTGCAGTCCATACTTTGCTTCTTGATGCTTTGCTTAATTTTGATGGTGCATTCTGATTAGCAAAGGAAACATTTTCCATTGTGCACAAATCTACAAGGAGTTTGAATGCATACAGCAATACTGCAAGTAAGAGAAATTATGTAGAAACACAGAAATTAAAGGCTGTGAAGGGCTTCAAGGATGTCATGTATGCCGGCCCTCCTTTGATGAGTGAGGACTAAATAAACCTTGACCTTAGCAAGGTGTTTGATACATTCCCCCATAACAACCTCCTGAGCAAGCTCAGGAAATATGAACTAGAGGAACAGGCAGTGAGGTGGGTTGAGAACTGGCTGCACAACAGAGCACAACGGGTGGTGATCAATGGTGCCAAGTCCAGCTGGAGACCTGTAACTAGTGGAGTCCCCCAGGGATCAGTGCTGGGTCCAGTCCTGTTCAACGTCTTCATTAACGACCTGGATGATAGTACAGAGTGTTTGCTCAGCAAGTTTGCTGATGACACAAAACTGGGAGGTTTGGCTGATACAGCTGAAGGCTGTGTGGCCATTCAGAGAGATTTGGACAGACTGGAGAGCTGGGCCAAGAGGAACCTCATGAGGTTCAACAAGAACAAGTGCAGAGTCCTGCACCTGGGCAGGAGTAATCAAATGCACCAGTACAGGTTAGGAGGAGATCTGCTAGAGAGCAGCCCCATGGAGAGGGACCTTGGAGTCCTGGTGGACAACAAGTTGTCCATGGGACAGCAGTGTGCCCTTGTGGCCAGGAGGGCCAATGGTATCCTGGGGTGCATTAAGAAAAGTGTGTCCAGCAGAACAAAGGAGGTCCTGCTCCCTCTCTACTCTGCCCTGGTGAGACCTCACCTGGAGTAGTGTGTCCAGTTCTGGGCTCCCCATTTCAAGAGGGACAGAGACCTACTCAAGAGAGTCCAGCAGGGGGCTGCGAGGATGACTGGGGGACTGAAATGTCTGCCTTATGAGGAGAGGCTGAGAGACCTGGGGCTTTTTGGTCTGGAGAAGACAAGACTTAGGGGGGATCTAATTAATGTGTATACATATGTGAGGGCTGGGTGTCAAGAAAGAAGAGATGACCTCTTCTCACTTATGCCCTGCGATAGGACACAGGGCAATGGACAGAAACTGGAGCACAAGAAGTTCCATCTCAACATGAGGAAGAACTTCTTTACTGTAAGGGTTCCAGAGCACTGGAACAGGCTCCCCAGGGAGGTTGTGGAGTCTCCTTCCTTGGAGACTTTTAAGACCCATCTGAATGCATTCCTGTGTGACCTGCCCTAGACTAGATGGTCCTGTTCTGGCAGGGGGGTTGGACTCGATGATCTCTGGAGGTCCCTTCCAACCCCTAACATTCTGTGATTCATAGCTTATATCTTAAAGAAGTTTGTGCAACTTCTAAAGGAACAAGTTAGCATTGAGAGGGGACTCCAGACTGCCCAGTTAAACTCATTCCACTCTTTCACCATACAGGCTGTTCTATCTCCACTGAAATCCACCTTAAATTTCATTTTGTTGTAAACCAAACTGCTATTTTAATGTCCTTTCTCCAGTAATTGTGGACCACCACTGAGCATCATCTCCTTTATCAAAAGGTCTTCATATTTTAACACTTCTTCTGCTTCCCCTTTGCGTTATTTTCTTGAGACTTAAGAGCTCTAGTTTCTCCAGCCTTCTTCACAGGTCGTGTTAGCTAACCCAGCCACCTGTCTTCTTATTCTGTCTTGGAGTAGAATAACTCCAAATACGTATACAGCACTATCACTAGCATCAATTCAAGCATATAATACACTATCACATCTTAAATGTGGCATGGCTGTCAAGTAATCTGTGCATCCATAACTGTCATGGGGTTCATTGGTTTTAGCAGATTGCAGTGCTAACATGGATGGGCTTAAACCAAGCTTTGAGCAGCTGAAATGAAAAGCTAAACTATTGGCAAATCTGTGATACAAGATACACAGGGAAGAAGCTTTTTAAGTGTGTATCAGCTAAAGAGTTATGTACAGATAAGCAGATAAGGAAAACCCTGGGAAACTAAGGAAGATATCTGTAGTCCTTGTGCTCTGAGGAAAAAAAAAAAAAAAAAAAACCACAGAAAAGTTCAGAATTCAGATGAATTCAACATACAAACCATGTGTTCATCATCTGTCTGTGTCAGTCAAGCAATTTGAAAGATGCAGCCACAAAAATTTACCTTAGCTTGGGTGGTTTTCTTTGGGTTCCTCCATAGAATATGAGAGTCCCAGAAAGACTCTTTGGGATGTCCGCTACAGCACTGTCTCTCTCCACTGAACAATTCATTCTCGCTGAAAGTTCTAGCAGATGAGGAACTCCATACTACACATGGGCTTTGTGAGCTGTTACACCGGGTCTGTATCAACTAATTCAAAACAAATTTGAAGATGTCTGTAAGGTGGCTGTTATAAGCCAGCCTACCTAGTTGAATGTTAAACTTTACTAAGCTAGTGATAATGAATGAGTTAGTTTTGTAAAAATAAATGGAATGGTCATCTAAAGAATAAGTGTTCATCAGACCTAAATGAGGTATTTATTGCAGAATTACTGCTAAAGGACTTCTAAGACTACCAAATTATTTTAAATTCAACTTCAGCCTGGGAAGACATTTCCATTTTTTCAATAACATGTTGCTGACATACTTTTGTTCTACTTGCACCCCTTAATCTTCCTCTGCCATACTGCCGCTTAGCAGACATGACCCACCTGGCATTTGTCCTCCCCTTCCCGCAGATGTCACAGTTGGTACGCTGAACATCCTTTTGCTTATTCTCTTATTCATCTCTGTCTGACCAAGCTCATTTTGAACTGTGATCACATCCTCCAGAAAGTCTTTCAACACCACCAACTGAAGTGTCAAATTTTAAAAACATCTCTTCCATCAGTCAATTTGTTTGTAAAAAAAGGCATGTTTTGTATCTCATTGTACATCAGAAGTAGCATAAGAAGCATTAGATGCCTTCTAGCTTGGTAGCACTGACGCTCTTCTCTGAGAACAATATTTAGCCATTGGTGAAACTGGCTGACAGTGATTAGCGACCTAAAAAAATATGGTCATATGGAGTGCAGACCCATTCCATTTTTCATACAACCCAGACACCATTCAGGGCAGGAATGTGAGGAACCTCCTGATTGAACTGGATTTGTGAGTGTGTTTTAGTTTGCAAATCTCTAGTTTAAAAGAGGGACTGCAGTCTGTCAACACTGACTCAGGGGAGCGCTCACTCATGGGAAGTGTGAGGAATGGTCAGAGCTGAACGTTTTGCACATTCACTTGAAGAGGAAACAGAGTAAACATTCAGCTGTATACTTGAAACCTTAAAAGCCCCACACAAGCACAGAAACAAGATTTCAGGTTAACTGTAAGTCACTGTTAACGTATATTAATAGGAAACCACACATATAGCATCAGTGCAAAACCTTCACTGGGCTCTTCCAATCAAGACCCATTTTATCCAGGTGTCCTTGTCAGGGAGAATAATCACAGTGCAGGCTCTTCCCTCCTCATCTTCAGCCTATACAGCTAAGGGGGAGGTCAGAGCTCCAGATCAGCATTTGAAAACCATGAATGTTTCCAAAGCTTTTTTTAAGCTTCACTTTTGTTCAAGGGCACAGTACAGCAAAACTCTGGAGCACTTCCTCATTTTGTTCAGGCTGAGCTTAGCAATACAGGGTTTCTGGAAACCTACAGTTCCTGATGAATACCAGGAAGATTTTCAAGTTTCCTATAAGACCTGCATTTATTTGATTCAGTCCAAGCTTTGGAAGAAGTTTCTAGACACCAAGAAAGAGAGCTGTAGCTGTCACACACTAATTTTCCCACTGGCCTGTCCAACACTCTGGGCTAACCCAGGCTCTTGCTGGTCCCATTGGTGTAATGCTCCATGTTCTCCCTTGCATGGGGTAGCCAATCAAAGTTTCCCCACTCCACAGCTGTCATAACTGAGAATATTTCTCACTTGCTCTCCATAGTATTACTTTTGCACACCCTGTTGTACCTCCTGTACTACCACCAGCTGCCTTCCTGCCTCCTTCACACTGCAACATATAAATGGGGGATCCCTAGCTATGCAATCTGCTTTCTCCCTTTAGTCCCATTTTTTTGCTTTATGTTTTTTTCTCCCCACATTTTCCAAGCTGCACACCCACAGAAAAGATCAAATGATAAACAAACCCTAAATATCTTACCAAAAGCAAATTACTGTGAAAGAAATCTATTGAAGCAAGTCTTCCTCTGATTTATCACCCCACTCCCTCATTCCTATTGCTCACTCCTACTACTAAAGCTATACCAAGCCAGCAATCTCTGCAGAAAAAGAGCTTGACCTTTTTATTTCCCAATAAAGCATGTAGCAAGCTTTGGTGCAATATCACCAGATTTTGTTTAAATAGATTATCCTATCCCTACAGACACAACATGAGAACCCAAACCACAATGAAAGGGTTTGCTGCTCTAGATTGTTACATAATAATGGGTGCATGAACACTGAGGACTAAGCAAAGCTGAGACTATTTGCCTAACCATTAATTTCTAGAATTACTGAAAAGCAGTTTCAAAATCACTAAAAATCACAACACTGACTTGAAAAGGAATCAGAACAAGAATCTTACCATCACCTTGGATACAACTGATGTAGACTGAGGATTTAAGCTAAAAACTTGAAACTTAATATTTATACTGTTGGACAGACCAGCTCATTTAATATTAATAATATTTAGAATATGTCCTACTTATAAAGAAAATTGTAACCAAATTACAAGGCAAATATTGCTTTGGTTTTTGCTGGACTACAGGAATCGTGGAAGCATTCATCATTAGTTACTTCAGTTTTATGCTTGTGTACTGCCAGTGACATCAAACCAATGAAATACAACAGTGAGGTAAACTGATTGTGATGTTTTGAATGCAAGACCATGTGATCTTTTAAACATTCTGAGAGTAACTATTACTTTCCTGTATTCCCGTCAGGCCCGAATATTAACCAAATCAGCCCTTTGATTTCATACAAACACTATTCATCAGCTTTACTATGACCCAGACTATTAAAATGTTCAAACACTTTACTCTCAGAGATTTTGGTGAGCTTCAGGTATTTGAATGCCTTTAAAAATGATTAGTCAGTTTACCATTGGTTTCCTTCCAGCCTTCTTATGTCTCTGTTTATAATTTTTCCTTCACTGATGCCTTCAGAGTATTGTGGAAGATCTCAGCTACAAATGCTGATGCAGCTACAGACACACAGTACTCATTGCAGAGAGCAGGCACAGCTGAAGTGGGGGCAGGAATGATTTTCTGTGGTGCTTTCAAATAAACTTTCTTTAAAATAGCACAAAAAGTCCAGCTATATCAGACTTAACTAAATATGCCTTCAGCCCAGCATTCTGGCTTAGACAGTGATCACACACCTAGGGAAAGGTATAAGAATAACATAAAGGTAGGATGGTATTACTTTGACATGCTCTCCCACTTTCCAGAAATTTCTTTAACCAAAAGCAGGTTTTCTTTATCGTTCTTGACAAGGTCTTCTGTGATGCTTCTAACTGCTTTCTGAGCATTGAATTAACATTGTGACCTGTGACAGGGAGTGTCACGCTTCATCACAATGTGGAACTCAACTTCTTGCAGAAAGAGTGAGCTTAAATGATGCTTCTACTTTCACCAGGCTGATGTCCCCTCCATTCCAACAATACTTTTCATAACCAAATATAAATAGGAATATTTAGTAATTACAGTAAATTTAGTAATTATTACAATAATTTAGTAATTACGCAAACATATGCACTTCATAAAGTCACAGAATTATTTGGGTTGGAAGTGACCTTTAAAGATCATCCAGTCCAACACCCTTCCAATCTTCTTTGAGGCACCTTTCAATTCAGACACCTGAAATGAAGTGGCAAGTCCATCTACCTAGATGTGTTCAAAAAATTGCAAGCAATTCTAACCTTGAACCCATGGAAGCTACATTTCCTCAGTACAGTATCACAGATAAGAAGTCCTTCTCTGTTTTTCTCCTCACAAAATTTCACCTGGGACCCAAAAATAACCTGCTGGATAAGAGAAATTGACACATGGCCACAGAATGTTTCCATTTCAGAAAGCCAGTATTTCTGGCAAAAGCAAACCCAAACCTATTTAGTACGGAATTTCAAAGTCGTTCTAATGAATGACTTAACTAGGCTCCCCAGACCTTGCTAATGGTTCAGTATATGCACTGATCTCTGCCTGATGGCATTTGGCTTAGTTTTGTATCTCTGGAAAATAAACAGAAGGTTTGCCAGTGGCTTCCGTGAGAACAGATTGAGGCTATAAAGAAATCAAGACAATTTCCTTCTGGAAACTAGTAGCTTTCTGTTATTAGAGGAATACAGAGGAAGAGAAAGCAGCATGACCTGTAGAAGCATTTCATTATCCCAAAATATCCAGCCTTTTGAAATGGAGGATGTGCAATTAAAATGCAGGGATTGGAAAAAAAATTAGAGTGTGCATAGTAGCAGCCCTTGAAGCGGCTGCTGTGGGTGAGGAGAGGGAGGCACGGAAATGCCAGTGGGCACTAAGCCATAGTGGTGGGTAAGAGAAGGCCCTGCTGTGTTCTCTGCCTGGTGTCCAGCAGGACAGGTGTCCAGCGCCAGCTTGGCTCACACACATTGGCTGACATGCGTTTTCTAGGGAGAGCCTGATGAGGAAGTGAGAAGGGCATTTTCTGAAGTCCTCTACATCTATTTTCAACAAAATAAGGAAGCAAGAAACCTGTAGTCAAATCCAAGACTGATGGTACAGCTTTTTGCAACTTTTTTCTAGCTTCATTTTACCCTGAAAATACATTATGTCATTTCCTAAAAGGCTTCACAAATGCTTCTAGTGCGCTAGGCAATGAGCAGTTCTCTTTATCCTGACACACAAAAGCCTCAGTCCTTCATTAACCTTTCGACAGGGTGTGATCTCCTGTAGTTCTGCAGAAGAGACCTTGCTTGGCTGGGGGGTTCTTGTTTCCTGTTACTGCATAGCTCTACAGGGAAATAACTGGTACTTTCAAAGAAAAAGAGAGGAAGTAAAAATGGCAAGGGAGCAACAGAAGCATCTCTTATTTTTCAATACTAGGTTATCTCTAGATTGCTGTGCAATTGCCGCATATTTAAAGAAACCTAAAGGGAAATCAAGCAGTTCACACACAGTCCAAAACACTGTATTACATTATATCTGAATCAGATGGTATTTAAAGCTCATTATAGCTGGAATATTATCACACACATGCACAGGCATCCATATCATTTTTGCAGCCACACAGTTCTGCATGGTGTGGACCACGAGTTCACAAACGCATCTAGAGCAGCAGAACAGCAAGATGATCCCACTACTGCAGCACAGAGTTCCAGACAGGACCAGCCGGCCTCACTATAAGGCAGATTTGAGTGGAGGATAACTCTGAGCAGTCCCCCTTCACCTCTCAGGTCCATCACCATGCTCTCTATCTCAACACTTCAGGAATCTCGGAGAAGAGTTCAGGATCATCAAGCCCTCCAGTTCAGTCTTATGAACTACACATAAAACAGCTAGATGTTATCTTTCACACACTCCTTGTTGCATCCTCAGTCCTCTTACCTCTCCCTGAAGGTATGGCTTCACCATCTACCAAGACCCCCTTATTCATTTACAAAGGGGTCTCAGCTCACCTTCAGGACCTCTCATCTTCCCAGGGACACTATACTATCAGCCTGACCTATTTCTGAGTCTCAGGAGACATAAACATGCCCAAGACCTCGGACAGAGGAGGCCTCTCAATGCCACTACCAACCCACTTGCTCTTCACTCACCCCTCAGGAGAGCTCACAGTCACTTGGCTTTGTCCCTCCAGCATCCAAAGCCAAGCAAGTGAAGCAATTTGGGTTAAACAGGCACTCAAGTAGCTTTATTTTGGTACTTTCATAAGACAGTCTGGGAATTATTTATGGAAAGGAATCACTCATAATTGACATACAAACAATGACTGTACTATATGTTGTTTCCCAAGCCAAGTAAGTGGCTGTAAACAGCTGTATGAAGTGAGGGAAGTGACAGAAAGGGCCAGGCAACTTGTCCCTCTTGTCTGAGCTACACATCTAGACAATTAGCCAGAATGTGTCACATACCTCTAATCTGCATACAAAGGTATTTTACCTAATAACTTTTTGTGGAAAGTAAATAGATCAAAAACATTAAAGCACCATAAGCAATCTTATCATTAATGGGATATTTTCACATTTTTTCCACACAGAAATCAGAAATTTATAAAACATATTCCAGTGATAAGAAATTTTTTTTTAAAATTTCCAAAATGCAGGTGCACATGCTGTTTCCAAAATCTACTTTGCCACGTGTAGCCTTTTGAAAATGGCATGCACAAAGGATGCTCACAGTCACCCAGCAGAGAGGAGCTGCACCTTGCTCTGTAGCTCTTACCCAGGGCTGGCTGCTGGCACAAAGCACAGCCTGAGCAAGGAGATGTTGGATAAATAACAACAGATTCCAACCAAAACATTCTAAACTTTATTATTTATGGCTTTAGTTCTTTTTTCCTGTCCAGCTCCACTATTCTAATCTTTTATGGCAGGACTTTGTCATATATTATAGATACCTTTTTACCATCCACAGGCAAAGGTAGCAGCGGATACATGTTTGATTTCCTCTCTAGCCAATGGGTAGCTGCTGCCTAGGAAGTGATAAATGAAATTATAAAGCTGTAATCAAAGTCTTAGTGTGTATTATGAGAAGAGTCATATATCAAAGCTAGGTTCTGAGGTTTCGAGTTTGAGTGATTTACATGGATTCATATCTTTCTTGATAATAAAAGGAATTGCAAAAGCCTAAACCTTACCAAGATGTTCACTTTCTGACATCCTACTGCATTGTCTGATTTTTGTATAAATAAAAACATAAAACCTTGATGAAAGACCATAGACATCGTTCTGTAAAATTACATAGAGCACACAGAGCCAAATTCCAGAAACAACCACAAATGACAATATTTTCCAAAGGAGTACTCTTGAGCATTTTTTGACTGAACACACACATATAAAACTAAGATTTTTTGGTACATTTTGACTGCCATTTCAAATATATTGAAAATAATAATTTATTTTTTTTTTAAAGTAAGCTGCTAAACTCCTCATTCTTTGCATATACTTTTAATGGAAGCAGTAACTTGTTCTGGGTGTTTCTTAAGCTGTTTTTGAAAAATGGAAATCCTTCCTGCTAAATGGGCCCAACTGAAAATGAACTGTTTGAGCTCAAATGTTCTCTAAGCATGCCAATAACAGACCATAAAGTGAAAAGAAAAATGAACTAATTAGTTCACTTGTCTCCTAAAGCTAAACTAACAAGCAAAAGCCTTTAAAGAACACCGTTCAGAAATACTGATATCAAAGGAAAATGCTGCTGCTGAACCTGGATTCTTTTGCAATGATTTATTCCATATTTTATTGCACAGTTTATGGAGGGAATTGCTGCAATTGGAGTCCCTACATTACTACAAGAGATTAAAAGATTTTCTTATCAGACAATTCAAAATTGTGATGATTCACACCTTCATTATTTCTTGAAACACTCCAGCTTCCTCCACAAGTACAGAAAAAGTTTTGCATGACTACATCCCTTAAACTAAACAGTGCTCATGTCATTTTCCCACGGTGCTCAGAACAAGCTAGGGGTGAAAGAGTAACCCTTTCAAGCCAGTTAAACAACCATCACTATTTTAAAATAAATGAAGAGGAGCCTGGTTATTTATGACTATGTGCTCATGTTTTACGCATGCCTTACCTTGGAGACATTTGATAGCCCCCTAGAACACTTTGTTAGCTGTAGTCTTCAATAATCATTTGGTAAGAAGGTCACATCGGCCTGTTTACACTCAAAAGGTGGAGATTTGAAGACACAGTACAATAACAGAGCAAATTAATGACATTGGAAAATTATTTACTCTGACGGGGTTTCCATGCAAGCATAAAACTGGGGTCAGGGAGAGTCACTTCACTCTGGCTGCCAGGTTACATCAGGGATACACCCAACCTTGTTGAGCAGGGTGGGAAAACAGAACGAGAATGAGCCTTTTGCAAGGAATTTCTTAAAATTAGCAAAGAGGAGCCATCATACTTCCAGAGAGTTTTGCTGGATGCCCCAACAGAAAAATAGAACAGATCAGACCGCATTTAGGCTCAGGCCTGCAAAAAAATGGAAATGGAGACACAGACAGAAGACAAACAGTGGAAAATAAGTCAAGGGTCCCAGGGAAGAAGATTTTTCTGGTTTTCATACACATTTCTGGTTTTCATACACATTTCTGGTGTATGAGACCTGATGGGCTGTGCTTGAAGACCAGCTGTACACAAATGTTTTGTTCCTCACACTTGCTTCACATCATCCTCGTATGAAATTACGATTTGGTTCTTTAACAGGTAGGCAACTTCTCCAAAGATGTGGCTTTTATCAGGAACATCTCTACTCCCTTAGTAAAACTGGGGCAGGGTACCCATTTAGGCTTGTAAAGGGTAATGAGGTGCTATGTTCCAAGTCCTGACTTAAAGACTATGTGTTTTAACCCACATTTCCCCCATGACTAACTTTAAATTATGCAGTCAAAGAAATCAAGAGAGGAGCATCTCTTCACTTTTGTAATATCTCCTATTAAGAAATACTGAGAAGAAATTAGCTTGGATACTGTCACACGAATTTCCATTGGATACAAAACATGCAAAATCTGATGCAAAGACAGCATGCTTTCCTCTGCACATAGTCTTTAGATGGGAAAGATGAAAGCTCTCCCTATCCCTTACAACACATGAGCACTTCGTTCAGGAGGAGGCAGTTCAGTTTTTAACACAAGTATACATACTACACACAAACCTGTGACCACTGGTACTACTCTTTCTGTAATCTTCTCATTGAGTTGTATGGCTTATGGAGGCTTGGAAGTGCTTTCTCCCTGAGGTGTCATAGTGCAGGACAAAACCACATCTCTGTACCATCATCTGTCCTGAGGAGCCGTAAAAAGGCCCTTCAGTGACTTCCCAGTCTTCATTTAAAGGTTCTTTTTAACTGAGAGCTTCATGGGTGAAATGTTTAACAGAATGTGGGCCCCATAGCTCATTTAGCTTTGTAGAGAGCATATTGTGCTTGAGTCTCTCATCCATTCATTCACTTGCATTACATCATAAAGGTATTTTTTAAAAATAAAACATGAATAGGGATTTTTATTTTTTTTTTAAGCTTAAAGATTAGCTGGAGATTAGAATTCAATTGAACAGTTTAGTTAAATATGGGTTTGTGTGTGTTGATATAGCTACCCATTGTCACAGCAGGTATGAGATGTTTGGTGATTTCCCAGCTTTGCACTCCAGTGGGGGTTTGTAGCAATGCAAAGAAGTAGTGTCCCACCTTTCAGTGAAATAAAATATTTCTCAAAGAAAATGCTTATTGAAATCTTGCCAGTTTTAAGAGGGAGAAACTTGCATTAAACTATTTTTGTTTATTGCAAAGCTTTACAGTTTTTGGACAGAAACGTCTGGGTTTCTTTGATTATTTATATATAGCTGGGGTTTGTTCCCCCTTGAAGCTAGCTGTGAGGAAACAATATTAGAAGAAGAAATAATTAGAGAAGCCAACAGTCAGCTGCTTTCTCTGAAGAATACTGGGCAGATGACAAATCCATTACAAAATCTGGCACACTATTTATGGGCAGGAAATTTTTAGGGAGAAATGACACTCCAGAGATTATGCTAAAGCTGTATGATAGTTTTTCCTACTAAAACTGAAGAACTGGAATGATAGACAGACAAAAACAAACCAAGTTCTGTGCTCTCTCCTTATCATGATGGTAATTCATATTTCTCAGTGTGACATATCTCTTTTTCTGAGCAATAGCAACTTTAATAAATGGTACTGTGAACGAGAGAAAGATTTTTAAAATAATCTATTCCAGGTTAGTCTATCATTACGAATAAAATACCTGTGATTTGCACAAAATGTGTAATTTGGGAGCTTTTTTCCATTGGTGTAAGTCTTTTGCTCTTTTAACTCTCAAAAATACAAAAATCTCTCTCAGAAATATTCCCAGCAGCCTTTCTGGGCCTGAGCAGCTCTCTCTAGGTATTAATAAAAAGTCATGTTCAGCTGTGTTGTTACCAGTGTACAGTGAACGCATTTCGCACATTAAGCTTTGATGACATGGTAAAAATAGTGTCAAACTCTAACATCTCCTCCTGCATTAAGAAACTCCATAGTTACAGTAAGTCCTGAAGCATGATAGCAGCAGCGTCGCTCGCTAAATAC